>NC_059292.1:26729042-26734042 GCF_017591435.1 Portunus trituberculatus | reverse complement strand
ATCTTAACCTTACCTCATCCTTAAGTAAACAACACAGATCTTGAGTTCATTTCGTCTTTACACAACAGACAACACAACTCTTAATTTCATCCTTAAGATATAACAAAACAATTCTTAAGCTCATCTCATCCTCCAAACAAGCAATACATTTTTTAAACCCACCACGTCTTAAGATAAACAACACAATTTCCAACCTCACTTCGTTCTTACAAGATAGATAACACAACCTTTAACTTCTTCAGTACTGGATCGTATTTTATCATGAATTATTGGAGTGATTACGTGATTTAATTTACATAAGAAAGAGTCTATGGAAGTCAGAAGATTAATGGCCAGAGTCTTCGTTATATCAATCCCCACAGGAGTTTCTGAAGCTGTGTAAAATTGCCAAATAGTAAACAGAATGAATACATAAACACGTTCTGGTACTAAAGGGGGTTAACCTCCTCTGCTCCTCTCATCACCTAACTTCTTGGGACGTGTACATGTAGCGAGTCGTGAAAGTCTTAAACACCAGCAGGTCGTGAAGCTTAGCGGGACCAGCGAAACAGGACCAGAACCTTAAATCGAGGCAGTAGATACAGAGGAATGTGATCAAAGTACCCGTATTTCCTGCTTCACTAGTCGCAGGGTTCGTGTGGAGGCGGTGGGGCAGTGTGGGTCCCGGTCGATGGCTGGGTGGCTGGGTAGTGGGTATCACGTAGCTACGGGGAGGGAAAGGTTTCGATCTCGGTCACGGGGAAAGCTGTTCTAACGTGATGATTGTCGAGATAGGGACAGATGAAAATTAATGATTTGATGGTTCCGTAAGATTTGAGAAGAATTGTAGATAATTGAATTTTTACTTACTTATCTAATTTTTTTTACGTTCTATTTACATGCGCTGTACCTCTAGGATATATGAAGTTTAAATATAAGGCTATATTTAAATTACAGACGCGTTAGTTTGCTGGGGCAAGATGCAAGGGATAAGGTAAAACTATCAAGTTATTCATTTTTCATTAGTTTTGTTTCAGACTCGTTTATAATTTTCATAAAGATGTGCAAAGCAAACTTCTGAATCTGCTTTGTTCAAGTGGAGAATCAAAGCTTTAGGTTTATTCATTTCATTTAGTCCCTATCGCGTCCACTAATGCTTCTTCTATTATCTTCTGATGATTTAGATGAAATATTTGTATCTCTATGTTCATGTATATTTGTCTGGAGATTCATCGGATCTTTCCGGTTATACGAACTATCTACTTTTTATTTTTTTTTGCATTTTTCCAATGTATTTCTTTACGTAGAATCCGAAAATAACATTGTTTTTTTGGAGAAATGGATAGATAAAAAGTTATTCAACTTTAAAGTTATTTATTTCACATAGGGAATAAATAAATTTAAAGTTGAATAACTTTTTACTTATTGGTTAGGTTAGGTTAGGTTAGGTTAGGTTAAGTTAAGTTAGGTTACGTTAGGTTAGGTTAGGTTACGTTAGGTTAGGTTACGTTAGGTTAGGTTAGGTTACGTTAGGTTAGGTTAGGTTAGGTTACGTTAGGTTAGGTTAGGTTAGGTTACGTTAGGTTAGGTTAGGTTAGGTTAGGTTACGTTAGGTTAGGTTTTAATATTCTCAAATAGCCACTTTAGATTGTATTTAGTATTCATATTAACCTAAATAACGTGATTTTTGCCCTGAAAGAGAGGAAAAAAATGAAATTTAGCATTTCTTCAGTATTACATTGGGAATAAATAACTTTAAAGTTGAATAACTTTTTACCTACAGGTTTCTCCAAAATAACAATGTCATTTTCGGATTCTACGGAAAAAAATACATTGGAAAAATGTAAAAATACCCAAAAAATCGATAGTTCGTATAACCGGAAAGATCCGATTCATCTATGAATGTTATTTATTTCCTTTAATTCTTTTCGAAGTGGATAATACTTCCTAATGACTAAGATCAAATGTCAGCATATGCACGTATCATGGATACTCATATAGCAATACACGCAAGGGGACAGCCTTTGGTCACCAGCCACGCGGCGTCCACGAGGGAAAGCACTTTATAACCCAGCTTTCCCGTCCAATCAGATTTGCTGCTTTGACATTTGTTACGCTGGGATTGGCTGTGCAAGCGAGTGCGACGCGTATTATTCCGTGACTGAAGATGACCCCTCGCCACCTCAGGACGTGAAACACCATGAAAATAGCTGCCGGCCACACACACACACACACACACACACACACACAGCCAGTCAGTGCGGGCGTCCAGGTGAGTGAAAACTACGTGAACAAAGGTGAAAATGCGAGCGAAAGTCCGCCTCGAGTTGTCTGGATAATGGAAAAACGAACCGCTAGGAAAATTTACGATTCACGGTTGAAGAGAAAGACGTGACAGAAAAAAGAAGCTAAGTCTTAACGAGACAGAAAGACAGTGTCATCCAGACGCACTCCCCTTCCCCCTCCCTAGCGACTCCCGCTGGTGGTGCGGCCAACTTTTGTGCTGTGATGCCTTGCGGAGTGGGAAGAGGCGAGATATGGGTGGTGATGTTGATGGTGATAGTGGTGGTAGTGGCAGCAGTAGTAGTAGTAGTAGTAGTAGTAGTAGTAGAAGTAGAAGTAGAAGTAAAAGTAGTAGTAGTAGTAGTAGTAGTAGTAGTAGTAGTAGTAGTAGTAGTAGTAGTAGTAGTAGTAGTAGTAGTAGTAGTACTGGTGGTGGTGGTTGTTCTTGTTGTTCCTGTTGTTGTTGTCGCTGCTGTTACTGTTGATGTGACTGCTGTTGTTGCTGTTGCCATCATCGTCGCTTTATAACAATAAAAACAACAATAGCCCCAGTAACAACAGCATTAAGAGCAGCAGCAGTAGCAGCATTAGCACCAGTAGCAGTATCGACAATAACTCCCACCATCACACATACTCCTCACAGGTGTCACAAAACCCAGGTAACTGTACGAAAGCCAAGGCTCGGCCCGGCACTGTACGCTCTCTAGCTGCAAGGCATCTATGAAGGTCACTCTTTCCCTCACTGTCGCTGCCGATGACGAGCGTAGATTAGCACCGACCTTCAGGAGGCAAGCGTGTCATTGCGGGGAGAAACACCATTATGAAGTCCACGAGAGCAATAATTATTTCAGCTGGGAAGTATGAAGACATTGCAGAAAGTAAACTGCTTCTACACCTGTTGCATCCAACCGTGCTTCTTTTTTGTGTGTGTGTGTGTGTGTGTGTGTGTGTGTGTGTGTGTGTGTTTGAGGGAGAAGAGGAGGGGATCCGAAGTAATGGAAGAAAAAGTGAGAGGGAGGAGGAGGAGGAGGAGGAGGAGGAGTTGAGTGGCTTGGTTTTATTACAAAGTACGTTGTTTTGTAGCGTTTTGTCTGTCTCTCTTTTTACGTGTTAGAAGAAATATCAAGACGAGACGAAACGAGACAAACAAAAAACTCATCTCCTTCCTTTACTCTTTCTTCCCAGGGTTGCCTTTCTCTCCTTCCTCCTTCTACTGTTATGCAATTATGTCTTTTCCACGTCATAATTTAGAGTTTAATTAATATGGCTAAAATTGAGAGCTATTAAGTAATTGCTGTTAATTATATTTTCACTCTTCGTTCTTCCTGGTTCAAATGGCCTCTCCTTCTAATTCATTCTGTTGCACGATTGTATGTATTAATTTTTTTTTTCAAGACAATAATTTGAATGACTAATAAGTTCACAAAGGGAGGTTATTAAGTAATTAAAATTCTTCTTTAACCCTTCCTGTTCCGGATTGCCTTCCTTCCTTATTCTTTATGTAGACCAATTATGATTTTATTTCAGCCAATCATTAACGTTAATATTGCCGCAATAAGGAAGTTATCGAGTGATTAGTATTTATCTTTGGCAATTACTCTAAAAAAAAAAATGAGATCATTATTTTTCTGTAACTCAATAACTTTTTTTCCCGTAAGCAATCAATAAAACTTCAGTTCATGAGCTCACGATAAAAGAGCCATCAGTGATCAATATCTAAAACCATTCTGACAGATAAAGAGAAACAAATAGCAAATAAGAACAAAGAGCAAGGCACAACACAAGCGCATTACGTTACATGATTGCGTGATACAGTAACGGCGACCTTCAATCTCTTCCCAGTCCTCCCCATCCTCCCCATCACCAACCAACCTCCATGCTCCCAGTGTCCATCCTCCTCACCCTTCACACTCAAGCACAAGTGGAAGCAGCTGCCTGGGCCCTGGGGAGTGAGTGGGGCGTCTACCGCGAGTGATGGCACGCACCGACACCTTGTGAGTGAGTGAGTGCGTGCGGTGTAAATAATTGGACGTGTCAGATTTACCAGGGAAGTCGCCGCCTCTTACTGCATTAACCCCCATCGCCAGACACCACAGCGTTGAGTCTACCTGTGTTGCTACTAGGCGGAAACTTAAACTGCCAACGCACATTAGCTGAGGTGCTACGTTGGTGGTGGTGGTGGTGGTGGTGGTGGTGGTGGTGGTGGTGGTGGTGATGGTGGTGGTGGTGGTGGTGGTGGTGGTGGTGGTGGTGGTGGTGGTGGTGGTGGTGGGATGCTACTGCTATTAAGGCTGCTGCGCAATGGTCAGTTGAGCCCCAAGAACTTGATGACAGGACTGGTTTCAAATGATAGACGAGTTGTGTGTAAGTGTAATCGTGTGTGTGTGTGTGTGTGTGTGTGTGTGTGTGTATGTATACCTTTCCAGGTGAAGGCTGAATCCATTACATAGGCCCTCCCTCCACTCCCTTCAACCCCATTTCTCTTACGATACACACACAAAAACACTAAAAAAAAAAACATAAAAAAAAAAAAATAACAAAACAACAATAGATCACTACTTATCACTCCCTAGGGGCGTCGAGGTCCCCAGCGAGCAGCACCAGCACCACCTCGCTACATCTCACCTGGGGAAGAGAAGAAAGAGAAGGGTAAGCACGAGGTAATCTTGATGGCAGCCTGGACCCAACAGCGACCACGCCGGGCACATATTAATGGCGCGAATACTTCACCCTCCCCG
>NC_059292.1:26711542-26724042 GCF_017591435.1 Portunus trituberculatus | reverse complement strand
GAAGAGGAGGAGGAGGAAGAGGAGGAGGAGGAGGAGGAGGAAGAGGAGGAGGAGGAGGAGGAGGAGGAAGAAGAAGAAATTAGGTAATTTTGAGGTATGAAAAGTTGAAAAAGTTAAATAAAAATAAAGAAACAGAAGACGTCAGAGAGAGAGAGAGAGAGAGAGAGAGAGAGAGAGAGAGAGAGAGAGAGAGAGAGAGAGAGAGAGAGAGAGAGAGAGAGAGAGAGAGAGAGAGAGAGGAATTTATGTGGATGAAGAGGTGAAGAAGTAAAGTGAGACTTGAATACCAATGTGAGAGAGAGAGAGAGAGAGAGAGAGAGAGAGAGAGAGAGAGAGAGAGAGAGAGAGAGAGAGAGAGAGAGAGAGAGAGAGAGAGAGAGAGAGAGAGGGGGGGGGGAATAGACATCCAGACAGCCATCCAGACAGATAGATAGACAAATATATCGACTTCAAGATAGACAGACAAACAAACAGACAGGCACAGACAAATACACGGACAGGATGATAAAATAACACATAGGGTCAGAGAGAGAGAGAGAGAGAGAGAGAGAGAGAGAGGGTACTGGCGGGCAGTGAGCGTTAACCCCGTGCCCCACATCTTAGGAAGCTGCTCTCTCTCTCTCTCTCTCTCTCTCTCTCTCTCTCTCTCTCTCTCTCTCTCTCGTTATGCACATGTTCTTAATTATGTCCCTGCCTACGTAGTGAATCTGTGTGTGTGTGTGTGTGTGTGTGTGTGTGTGTGTGTGTGTGTGTGTGTGTGTGTGTGTGTGTGTGTGTGTGTGTGTGTGTGTGTGTGTGTGTGTGTGGGCGGTGGAAATACCAAGGAAGGAAGTGAGCAAAGAGACGAGTGAGCAAAATATTTATTACTTTGGTGACGGAGGCAGTGAGTCAAGGAGTGAGGTGAGTAAATAAACAAACAAGTGTGTGTGTGTGTGTGTGTGTGTGTGTGTGTGTGTGTGTGTGTGTGTGTGTGTGTGTGTGTGTGTGTGTGTGTGTGTGTGTTTGAAAATAGGTAGCTAGGAAGAGAGGAATGTGCCAGTTTTGTTACTATTCAATAAGTAGGTCTCTCTCTCTCTCTCTCTCTCTCTCTCTCTCTCTCTCTCTCTCTCTCTCTCTCTCTCTTTCCAGTTTGTACCCTCCTCCACCTCCACATCCTCCTCCTCCTCTTTCTCTCCGGTCCATCCATTTACCTCTTTCCCTCCTTTACCGTTCCTTCTGCCTCTCCTCTACCTTTTACCTCCTCCTCCTCCTCCTCCTCCTCCTCCTCCTCCTCCTCCTCCTCGTCCTCCTCCGCCAACCTCAATACAGCAAATTCTCCTTCGGGCGAGCTAGTGAGGGTTACTTGCTGTCCGTCCTCCACTCGACACCTCAATCCCGGCGGTGTAATCTCTCTCTCTCTCTCTCTCTCTCTCTCTCTCTCTCTCTCTCTCTCTCTCTCTAGTGTGACGCAGGAGGGCTGGTGCTATGTTCTTTTTGTGTGTTGTTGTTGCTATTGTAGAGATGTGCAAAATTCTGTAGCGTGGTTCCTTCTTCCCTCACGCCCCTCCTCCTTCTTCTCCTCCTGCTGCTGTTGGTGTCTTCCGCGTGTCTCCGAGGGTGTGTTGGTGTGTTTAGGGCGTGTTCTTAGTGTTTTCTTCTCCTTCTCCTTCTTCTGGCATCATACAAGGTTGTGTCTGTCCTTCAGTCTTTTTTTTTTTTTTTTTGCCCCTCCTCTTTTTTCTGTCTATCTCTTATTCATTCGTGGTTTGGGTCTAGTGTTTCGTTTCTCCCTTGTTTTGTGTTTTTCTTTTCTCTTATCTTTATTGTGTTGGTTTGTTTCGTCTTGGCGTTGTGGTTATGGATATTTTCTGGTTTTTCTCTTCTTTCCCAGTGGTTCATTCCCCCGGCTCAATTGTCAGCGTGTAGAGCTATTCACGCCTGCCATCTGAAGTTCCCCAGCGCCCTTCCTTGCTTACCTCACATCAACAATCATCGGCCACGTCACGACCTTAACTCCCTCGACTCTCCTCGAAGCACGTCATGCGCCACTGACCGCCGAGTTACGAGTCTGAACCAGGTCGCGGGGGGTCTTGGGGAGGCCGTTACGAAATGCGTCTTTACAACTCCACTGAATAGTTGGCGCTCATCCGCCAGGCTTCGAGACAAGCATATAATGGAGCCACGAGGGGCCACCAGCATCCTGCCGCCTGGAGTGTGATCGGCTGGTGGTGCCCTCCCTCACGGCTGACCCACAAGCGGCGGGTCAGCGGGACGGAGATCTGATCTTGCGGTGACACACTTCGGCCTACATGGCAAGCTGGGCCCTCTCCCTCTCCTCTCGCCCACGCGGGTTCACCACGCCGTCCTGCACGCACGCCGCCACGCACGCCAGCACACATGTTGCTCTGCCCTGACTCACTGCGCCATACCCAAATCCATCCTATTTCTTGCTGCCAGTCTGCCATGCCCCCTCCTACCTTTCTGTCCGCCCGCCAGCCCTCCCTCGATTCCCTGACCCCTATACCAGGCGCACCAGTGGAGGCGTGGGACGGACGAGTGGCAGATGGGAGGAGTAAGTGCTAATGCCAGATCCAAAGCCAACTAAGACCCATGACTCATCAGAGACTCAACCCAGGAAGTCCACGAGTCCCACGCCTGCAAAACATCCCGCCCACAAAACACTCCACCTTTACGTTTTGGCCCCACGATTCAGTCTTGCGGGCAGGGAACGCTGAGGAAAAAGGGCTGCACGCACTGATGGGTCCGGAAAATGAGAGAGAAACGCAGCAGATTAGCAGGTGACCGCAGCGATGGCCGGCACGCCTCTGCGGCACGCACCTCCACCTCCTGCTGCACCTTGCCTCGCCGCGTCGCCACGTCTCCAACTCACAAGGTCAGGGAATTGAAGGTGATGGAAGATGAGGCATTGAGTGGAATGAGGGTAAAGAAAAGTTTGTGTAAAAGGAGGAAAGATGAAGTGTTGAGCTAGAAAAGGGGATAGAAAAATAAACGCTGAAAGTAGGGAGTAGAATGAAAGGAGGTGGAGAAAGAGTAGGAGAAAGATCACCACTCTCGAAACTCTAGAGGCTATTGAGGGAAACTGAGAGATGACTCGCCGCCACGGAGTCCAGTTATGGGCCGCTGTATAAAAGACCAACCAGTATAAAAGACTCTCTCTCCAAGCAGATGTTTCAGACCACACACACACACACACACACACACACACACACACACACACACACACACACACACACACACACACACACACACAAGTGGGCCTATTAACACTCACTGTAGCCCACCAACCTTCACCCTGTCCTCCCACCCCTCCCTTTTCCTCACCCAAATCTTCCCCCCGCCCCGTGACGCCGCCCCCTAAGGCTCCCTAAATGGCCACGGTACAAAGACAGCCTGCCGAGGGTCAAGCCACCGGGGACCATCAGGGGGTGAATGCGTCGCTGCAGGTCCGTGGGGGAAGTAGGGATAGGGGAACGTGGAAATGGTACAGGGAGGGTAAAGATTTGTGTGTGTGTGTGTGTGTGTGTGTGTGTGTGTGTGTGTGTGTGTGTGTGTGTGTGTGTGTGTAGGGTCTTGTCCTCCTATCCCGTGTCCCTGTTTGGAAGGCTGAGCGGTCCAGAAGAGTGACGTGCAGTGTGTGGTAATGTGAGGGTAAGGCACGTCCCGAGGAGCACTTGTCCTTCTACAGCATGCACGGCGCGGCGCAGGGACAAAAAATAAAAAGGCGGGAAGCAGCTTTATGAGAAGAGGAGAGACGGACGGACTGACGGACGGAGGGACAGACAGGCGTACACACAAACACGGAAGAGTACCATGCCTGAATGAGCGTTAATACGCAGGGAAGGAAGAATAGCAGAGACGGACAGATAGACAGGGGATGGACGGACACACACACACACACACACACACACACACACACACACACACACACACACGAAAGAACATATCAAAGAAAAAGACATAGATAGACAGACACAAACAGACAGAATAACGGAGAAAAACACGATGGAATATGTTATTCAAGTGAGTATTAAACACACTGACGCAGGTTTTAATAAAGAATGAAAGGAAAATAGCGTATTATAGTATTAAGAACATAACCGTGTTGTTGATGGTCAAGGTGGGGCTGGCGGTGATGGTGGTGGCGATGTTATACTACACGACACAGCAAAGAGACGCACTTCCACCCTGGCCTTGAGCGATCATCTGCCTGGCACTTCTGAGAAACGATATCGCAGCGGCCAGACACGGAGAATGAAGGAGGTGAGTGTGGCAAATGAAGCGTCTTGGTAAATTAGATACGTGTATAGTAGATTGATGGATTGATAGGTAGATGTATAAAATAGATTGATAAGTAGATAAAGAGATAGATTAGTAAATGAATAAATGGATAGGAAGATAGATAGACAGATGAAAAGATTAACAGATTGACTGACCACAAATGAAATGAAAGGATTAGAATAAGATCAATTTCACAACATGAATTCCCACCGAGAAAGACTGACAGGAAAATTTGTGAAAAGAAAATCACATCCAAACTACAACAGTTATCTATTCACTTTTTCATTACATTTCATCTATCTATTTATTCATTTACTCATGTGTTCACTACCATTTAAAGTGTAACACGGAAAAAAAAAGCACTAACACTCAAGTTAAGAAGACAAAAAGTACTCTCATCATTCAAACTCTTAAACTAGAAGCAAAGAACACACATATATATATTTCTTACTCCCCATCTTTACCTTCATCTCTCTCTCTCTCTCTCTCTCTCTCTCTCTCTCTCTCTCTCTCTCTCTCTCTCTCTAACTAAAACAGAGGCAATAACATGGCGGCGAGGCAATGAACACTAACACACCACCACATACAAGACAACAAACTTTACTTTATATTTGATCTCCCCTCGTCCTCTTCTTCGTCGCATTCTTACGAGAGCACGGTTTAAGGTTTCTATTGATCGTAATGCGACGCTAGACTTCCTTCCGCTCTTATAACATTCCACTGATGAAAAGTCCAAGTCCTGTTTTTTTTCTCTCTCTCTCTCTCTCCCTCTCTCTTTCACTGGGCGCGACGTGACGGGTGTGGCTGTAGAGATGGGCGGAGACAAAATGCACTTTCTTACCCGCCTGACCGAGCTGCTATTTCGCGAAAGTCCAGGTGAAGGTTGTGTGTGCGTGGAGGGATGTGTGTGTGTGTGTGTGTGTGTGTGTGTGTGTGTGTGTGTGTGTGTGTGTGTGTGTGTGTGTGTGTGTGTGTGTGTGTGTGTGTGTGTGTGTGTGTGTGTGTGTGTGTGTGTGTGTGTGTTTTCATAAAATTGTCATAACTCTTAATACTTTGATCTCTCTCTCTCTCTCTCTCTCTCTTTAAATGAAAAAGTTATGACTCACGAATTTCCAAGCGTGTGTGTGTGTGTGTGTGTGTGTGTGTGTGTGTGTGTGTGTGTGTGTGTGTAGACAGGTAGCTAAGTCACTGTACACCACGCTCTCAAGTTTAACCACAAGTCAACTTAACGCATTACAAAAAAACAAGGAACGCAATTCCGCATGACACACAACCACATAAGCACTGAGAAGCCTCCCTGCGGAACGCCACGAGATATACAAGGGAGGGAGAGAGGAGAGAGAGAGAGAGAGAGAGAGAGAGAGAGAGAGAGAGAGAGAGAGAGAGAGAGAGAGAGAGAGAGAGAGAGAGAGAGAGAGAGAGAGAGAGAGAGAGAGAAGGGAAAAGCGGAAGAGAAAGATAGAGAGAGAGATGGAAAGGCCGCAACTTGGAGGGCCTAAGAGCAGCCAACCACTCAGCCAGCTAGCCACTCAACCATTCAGCAACTCAGCCAGCCAGACAGCCAGCCAAGCCAGCAGCCTCCATCAACACACGCGACACAACACAACCCCAAACCTTCCTACGTTACCTCGCCTTACGTAACCAGAAACGAAATACATAATCTACGACCACCATCAGTCACGCCTTGCAGTTTTATCTTCGCCATTACATCATACGAGGGTTATGTCAGATCTTTTCCTTACTCTCTCCCTCTCTCTCTATTCTCTTTTTTAATCTCTTTCTCTCTCTCCTTTCGTGAGTTAATGAGTCTTCTCTTGTATTTAGTAGCTTTAAGTGTCGTAGTAAAGAAGTTGTATGTTCTAAAGATTTCAGAGAGAGAGAGAGAGAGAGAGAGAGAGAGAGAGAGAGAGAGAGAGGGCAACTAGCAACTCTCAGGGAATCGGGGACGAGAAAAGTAAGTTAAGCTCGCCACTCGCTCCTCAGATCACGTCCTCTCATGACCCAGCACCCCCTGCATGGACATGACTTCCCTCTCTCTCTCTCTCTCTCTCTCTCTCTCTCTCTCTCTCTCTCTCTCTCTTTCAGCCTCAAACTGCAGTAAATTTCTCATCTCTTTTACTTTCACCTGTTCATACCTACCAGGCTATATCTGTCAACCTTACTTACTCCTTCCCTCCCTTAAAGCTCCGTGATAACCTCCCTCTCACCCTCTCACCCTCTCACTCACTCTCTAACTCACTCATTCCACTCACTCTCCATCATTTCTCAACCCTCCTTCTCGACCATTCCTTCCCATCACTCTTGCTCTACTTTACCCACTACCTTAAACAACCTCTCTCTTCCCTACCTTCCTCTTACATACACCTGACAGACCATCACTGTACTTTACCATTCCTCCACCCTCTCTCTCTCTCTCTCTCTCTTACTTATTTCTCCTCTAACCAGCTGCCATCACCACTAATACCCGCCAACACCTGGCCACTCATTCACCTAAGCAACGTCACTTACCTGCCTGTTCCTTAGCTCTACACCTGCCTAGCTCCTCCCACAACACGTATCAGTATTACTAATCGCTGCCAATACATTAAGGTGGTATTAACCTGTCGTGTTCCCATACTGTCGCTTTCTATAATCCTGTAGCGGCGGTGGTGGTGTACAGGTGGTCTGCGCTGCCCTACCCACTCCCCACTCCTTACCCATGGTTGTTTAGTTATCTTTTACTGTCGCTTTCCTCTCCCGTTCACCTACTTACTCTGGTGGTGTTTCAAGTTGTTGCAGTGGCTCTGAGGACTGGCTGGTTCAGTTTAGTTTGCTCGGTGATGGTGTGTTGTGGGATGTGTTAGATGGAGGTGTGTGTTGTTTGTGGGTTTAGTTGTGTATTGGGTGTTTCAGGGAATATATTAGTTTTGTGCGGTCATTTGCTGTTTTTTTTTTATTTATTCATATATAAATTTATTTTGCAGGGTTTTATATTTGGAGGGGTCATTACATGCGGTATTTTTTTTAGTAATTTATTGTAAGGTAAATCAATAACTTGAACAGAATGAGATGAAAACCGTCACATAACACATCTATCTCTCCGTTCCCTTAACACTCATATACACTACAGTTGCATGTGTGTATAATGTATGCATAACGTACACCTCTATATACATACAATACGAGAAAAAAAAAAAAAAAAACTGTACACATATGCCAACTACCATATCTTTCATCACACCCCACGCACGGTACAACACACTACACCTTCACTATTTAGGTATGTATATATGTACGTGTGCATTATTCATGTCCTCATTTCCAAGCTTTCACGCAGCCGCCACCTCTTTGCATGCCGCTGCCTCGCATTTCCGTATCTCCACGTCACTGTGCTGCCCAGACGCTGCCACTCCTCACAGCCCTAACGGAGCCAATTTCTGTGACTTGCATAACTTGACAGATTAACTCCATTGCATTAGTGGTCACGAAACCCATTCCTGCGCTCCTTTTCGCCCTGCTTTTTCGCTTCTTTTCTCTTATCTTTCCTTCTCTTTTCTTCTCCACTCTTCTCTTTTCTTCTTTTCTCCTCTATCTCTATCTCTTCCTTCGGTTTTATTTAATTCTAGTCAATCTTTTATGTGTGTGTGTGTGTGTGTGTGTGTGTGTGTGTGTGTGTGTGTGTGTTTTCATCAGTTTCTTTACATTTTTCTTCCTATAAATACTTCTACTGATACTGCTCCTTCCTCTCTCTCTCTCTCTCTCTCTCTCTCTCTCTCTCTCTCTCTCTCTCTCCTTGGTTCTTCATCCGTTCTCTGCTATTCTCTAATTTCTTTTTATCTGTCCATCATGTTTTTTTTTCTTTTTATTCGATTATTTCCTCCTTCCTTCATTCGTCCTTTGTTTTCCTCCATTTCCTTTCCTTCATCTTTATCATCTGTTTAACCTTTCTCTATCTTTGCCAGTGCGTGTTAGTATCTGTCTATCGCTTCTTTTTTATTCTTATTTTCTAATTTCCTTTCTGTCTCTTTTACTTCATCTTTATCATCTTTTCTCTTACTCCCATTCTTCTTTTAATCAGCTTGTCTCTATATCTGTCAATCTTATGGGTTTTTTTTTCTTCTATTTGTTCACGTCGGGTTTTTTTTTTCATCTCTCTTCTCTCTCTCTCTCTCTCTCTCTCTCTCTCTCTCTCTCTCTCTCTCTCTCTCTGCTCTTGCCAACCTTCCATCACTTCTTCCCTCCCTCCCTCCCTCCCTCCCTCCTTGCCTGCCTGTCTTACACACACTCAGTCATTCACGCACTCACTCACTCACTCACTCACTCACTCATGTCACGTCACCATTCATCATTCCCTTCACGAAACAGAAGCGTGACATTTCCCAGAAGCATGCGTCATTTGCACTTCCAGTATACATTTTTCTTTCTTATCCCTTCTCAAAAATACATCACAGAGCAAAAAGGAAAAAAAAAAAAACATTGAAAACCTGGATAAATGCATAGAAAACAAGGAAGGAGGGAAGGAAGAGAAAGGAAGAGAAAGACAGAAAGGCGTGAGGAAGGAGAGGAAACAAAAAAGAGATGTGAATAGAGAATAAAGAAGGACAAATAGAGAGGAGGGATGAAGGAGAGTAAAGATGGCGAGCAACAGGAAGGGATGTCAGGATAAAGACAGGTAAGGAAGACAGGTAGGAAGATATGGAAGAGAGAGAAGAAAAGGCTTGCGAGGAAAGGAAATGAATGCTATGATGAAGACAAGTAAGACAAGCAGGCAAGAGGGGATAAAAGAGAGTGGATTGACGAGAGAGCTGCTGCAAACTTGAAAGAGAAGGTAAAGAAATACAGATAGAAGAAGAAAGAGGAAGATGAACAGTATGAGAGAAAACAGAAGGTGGAAGAGAGATAAGGATAAATAGAGATGAATAAAGGACAGGCGAAGATTTGAGCTGGAAAAGGAAGGAAAAGAATAAAAGAAAAGGAGGTAGAAAGAAGATAAACAAGGACAAGTATGAGATGGAAGGAAAAAAAATGAGGAGAGAGAACAATAAATCAAGAAAATAGGTGAGAAAAGGAAATGGAGAATGAAAAGAAAGTATAAAAGAACGAAGGGAAATTATCAAGGAAGAGAAAAGAAACGTCACATAAAAAAAAGAGAGAAACGGGAAAGAGAAAAAAAAAGGAGGGAAAATAAAATAAAGAACAGTTAGGAAAGCAGAAAATTACAAAAAACTGCTAGAAAAGAAAAAAGAGCTAAGGAAAAGAAGATGAAGAAAGAAAAAAAAGTAAAATGGAGGTAAGGAATGAAGGAGAATCATAAGAAAAGATACAAAAATCCAAAGGCAGAAAAAAAAATGGAAGAAGAACAAAGCAAGGCAGGACGTGAAGCAAAGGTCGATAAAGATGAAAAAAGACCAACAACTTATGAAGGTTTTTTTCGGGACACCTTTAGGGAACAAGAGGAAGGGTTGCGTAAACAATAACAATGGAACGGAGTATAAGGGTCAGATTGCAGCTCCTCCTCCTCCTCCTCCTCCTCCTCCTCCTCCTCCTCCTCCTCCTCCTCCTCCTATCGTCCACAAGACCACGCATGAGAACGAAAGATCTAAAGAAAAGAAATGATAATCGATTTGTGGGGAAGATTAGATTTCCACAAAACCCAGAGAGAGAGAGAGAGAGAGAGAGAGAGAGAGAGAGAGAGAGAGAGAGTTTAGTTCTATCTCATCTTAAATCTTAATATATTCAAGTTCTATTATAATATGTATGATAAACAATACTCTCTCTCTCTCTCTCTCTCTCTCTCTCTCTCTCTCTCTCTCTCTCTCTCTCTCTCTCTCTCTCTCTCTATTATATTCTGCTGCTATTGTATGTGCATATGTTTGTCTTCCTTTTCTTCTTTCCTTCCTACTTTTTTTTCTCAGAGTCCACCGTCCCTCCCTCCTCCCCTCTCCGCACCTCCTCCTTCTCCTCCTCTTCCTCTACCACAACCTCCACCTCCTTTATTGACACCTGCACACGAGTCCCGTTGAGTGAGGTGGACGAGGGTCACGCCTGCACACACACACACACACACACACACACACACACACACACACACACACACACACACACAATGAGTCATGTCTAGTGTTGTCCACCTGTCTTCATCACACACATTCAACGGTTCATGTTTAAGTGTTTCCTGTGTTTTGGTGGTCTTCTCTTTTCTATTATCACCCTCTCCTCTCTTTTCTCTTCTCTTCTTTTTTTCTCTTCTATTCTCTCTCTTCTTTTTCTCCTTCTCTTTACTTCTTCTTCTTCTTCCATATTTCTTCACTTCTTGCAATTTTTTTTTTTTTAGGGGTTATTAATTCTTCTTCTTCTTCTTCTTCTTCTTCTTCTTCTTCTTCTTCTTCTTCTTCTTCTTCTTCTTCTTCTTCATCGTTTTCTTCTTTTGCTTCTTTCTTGTTTCATACGTTCTAGTTTTTCATTTCAATCTACTTTTTCTTCATACAATATTATTCTTCTCATTTAAACCCGATTATCTCCTCCTCCTCCTCCTCCTCCTCCTCCTCCTCCTCCTCCTCCTCCTCCTCCTCCTCCTCCTCATCATCATCATCATCATCATCATCATTACCACCATTTTCCCACATCAGAGGCAATAAGTTACCAGCCAGGAGCACTCGACAGGTGAGACTCAGGTAAACAACCTAATTAAGGGTAAAGCAGCCAGGTACAAGCGGGGAGGAGGAGGGATGGCGGGTGGTGGGGGCAGGAGGGGACGAAGATGAGACTGACAAGCAGAGACAAGCAGGCAGGTGGATAGAGGTAATCAGACAGGTAATGAGGTAGACGAGTGGCACTGATAAGGAAGGTAGAGAGATGGTAGCTTGATTGATGTGGATAGCTGGGTACATAGAGGCGTTACTGTACATTTGTGGGTATATTAGGTTTGTTTTTAGACTGTTTTGGAATGCTGTGTCCTCTATGTCATTATTTCTGGGTATATAAGCTTTTTTATGACTGTTTTTTTTTTTTTTTTTTTTTTGAGGGGGATATTTGTGTTTGTGTTATTATTTCTGGCTTGCTTGCTTTTTTTTCTCTCTCTCTTTCTCTATACACAAGATTGTTTCTCGGTGTGTCTCTGTCTCTCACTAAAAATCATATCTGGTACTCTCTCTTAAATTCATGTATGTTCTATGGTATTAATGTTGTTCTCTCTCTCTCTCTCTCTCTCTCTCTCTCTCTCTCTCTCTCTCTCTCTCTCTCTCTCTCTCTCTCTCTCTCTCTCTCTCTCTCTCTCTCTTAAAATGATCTCTCAAGAGTGTTCTTCTGTTTATATTATTTTCCCCACTTGTTGTTCTTTCAAAAATATCTCTGGTGTATTCCTTTCTTTATAGCATCTCTGGGGGTCTCTCTCTCTCTCTCTCTCTCTCTCTCTCTCTCTCTCTCTCAAGTAACTCCAGGACGTATTTTATGAATCTCTTGGGATAATCTCTGCCTCATAAGATTATCTCTGTGGCGTTTTATTTATTTATTTATTTATCTTTTTGCTTTGAATAAGTATTTTTTTGTGATATTTCTTCCTCTAAAAGAATTCCAGATGGATGACCACGACTAACAATGGCCCAATCAATGCCTCTCCACGCCTGCAATGGACACACACACACACACACACACACACACACACACACACACACACACACACACACACACACACACACATGCCTCAGAATATAAGAACGTGCACCCTTTAGAAAATAACATAAATATACTAAATAACTTTTCAAAAATACATGAAGTTAGATCTATCAACCCTCTAATAATCTAAAAACACCTACAAAAACAACAACTCAAATATACAAAAAAGATCAAGAATTTCGGATTGCACATACACCCACACCCACCCACCCACACACACACACACACACACACACACAACCCAACAAACACACAGAGAAAAACAAAACCACAACCAAAACGTCTATAAACTCGAACAATAGGGAGCTGAAAGAGAGTGAGAGAGAGAGAGAGAGAGAGAGAGAGAGAGAGAGAGAGAGAGAGAGAGAGAGAGAGACGAACCAGCCAGCCAGCCAGCCAGCCAAATAAACCAATGCAGAAGTCCCAACCCCTCCACAACGCAACCTTGGTACAGTAAGCAGCGCAGCAGACACAGAACCCTCCACCCTTGAAGTCATGCCAAGTATTCCATTAAAACCAGGTCGTGTTTTGCTCTGCTTGGGAAAGACCGAGGCATGGAGCGGGAGGGG
>NC_059292.1:26704042-26706542 GCF_017591435.1 Portunus trituberculatus | reverse complement strand
GGAGATTTGAGCAAGAGTAACAAAAAGAGGGAAGAAAAAGAAGGCTGTCTGAAGGTGCCATTCCTAAAGGCTACAGCCAAAAGGGATTATCTGGAATCTGAGAAGACCACCACCACCATCACTACCAAGACCACCACCATCACCACCGTTACCACCACCACCACCACCTTCGAGAAAAATGAAGTCATGTCGCAAGAAGTAGATTAGGTTGAGTTAAGCGTCTGTCTGTCTGGGTGGAGAAGACTTACCGACTGACTGGCTGGTTGACTTGCTTGCTGGCTGACTGTCTAACCGGTTATGTAGCTGAATGGGTTAATGACTGACTGACTGACTGACTGACTGACTAGCTGATTGACTTGTTTTCTTACTAGGCTGGCTGGATGACTGAGTGATTAGCTGACTGTCTGTATAACTGGGTGGCTGGTTAACTGACTGGCTGGCTGGCTTACTGACTGACTGTCTGGCTGACTGATTGGATGGCTGGGTGATTGAATTTCTAGATGACTGAGTGTTTAGCTGACTGTCTGTATAACTGGCTGGCTGGTTAACTGACTGACTGGCTGGTTAACTGACTGGCTGGCTGACTGACTAACTGTTTGTCTGGCTGTCTTATTGGGTAGCTGGCTGGCTGGATGACTGATAGATTAGCCGGCTGACTGCATAACTGGCTGGCTGGTTAACTGACTGACTTGCTAGCTTACTGACTGGTTGGCTGACTGACTAACTGTTTGTCTGGCTGTCTTATTGGGTGACTGGCTGGCTGGATGACTGAGTGTTTAGCTGGCCGACTGTATAATCGACTGGCTGGTTAACTGACTGACTGGCTAACTTATTGACTGACTGGCTGGCTGGCTTACTGACTGACTCACTGCATGGCTGGCTGGCTGGCTGTGTCCACGCAAGGTTCGCATCGTCCGCCTAATGACTGACTAGACAAATTTAATGGCTGACTAGACAGATTCACTGGCCTGGAAAATTAGCCACACTGACTCTCTTGCTTCCTCTTACGTTAGTGGAAGTATACTGCAGTGATCGCACTATTAAGTCTCGAGGAATACCAAGCCAAGGAGAATTTCATGAGGTTGATTGAAAGTAAAATCATTAGATAGAACTTTTACAGGCTAAGAGTTTTGTGTGTTTGATTAAATATTCAGAGCAGTAATTTTTGTGTGTTATAAATGATCAGAAAGGAAAAAAAGGAGAAACAAAAATAAAGGGAAGAAAGAAAGAAAAAGGAAAGAAGAAAAAACGCAAAAAAAATGGATAAAAAGAAAGATAAATACAAGAAAACTGCAAACTGCAAAACTGCAAAAAACTAATTAATTCATAAAAAAATAGGTAATCAAATTTAAAACAATTTAACCAAAAACCACCTTCAAAATTATAAAATAACCAACAGCTACTTTCAAACAACCCTCAAGAAACACTCAAATCCAACCAACACCTGAATCAAACTGTACTCACACACAAACACCTTCCCTTTAAACACAGAGACGAATAACAGATAGACTTCAGCATCCACACTGACAAACCCCTTCAGATTACGAGACGAGAGGCAACGGAAAAGAGAAAGACAGAATACCACACGAGCAGCTGGACAGTAGATATCGCAGTAGTAATAATAGCTGAAGGTAGACCAGGTATGTTCCCCACTGTCTACTGGGTGTCAGGGGATCGGGCAGGGTTTGGAGGCGATAAAAGCGACAATGATTGGGTTGAGACAGGGGGACTTCTCTACACAATGCTACAGGTACGTGAAGGTGAAACTCAGGTATGCTTGACTGGGCGGGTGAGCGGGTGAAGGCCATTGCTGTAGGAGTGAGCAGGTACGAAGAGATGGTGAAGGATATGTTTGGTGTTATATAAAGGTGATACAAGGATGAATATAGGTTGAGGTTAGGATTGACACGAGCAAAGGGTTACATGAGTAGTAGTATAGTAGTAGTAGTAGTAGTAGTAGTAGTAGTAGTAGTAGTAGTAAATAAGTAACTAATTAATCTGCAACATATTACCGTTTCATCTATCTGTCTGAATGCCTTCCTCTACCCCAGAATGTTAATTGCACACCACAATGTTTGGTTTCATAATGGCTGTCATCGTTATTACAGTTTGTTCCTGATTGTATGCAAATGTGGTCCTTGTTACATTAATTTTACCATGTTGACCTTTTGTGGAAAATGTGATATCTACCTGTCCATCTATCCATCTAGATACCTAACTAGTTGTTTATCTACCTTTCTATGGATGCATGTTTCTCTACTTGTCAGTTTTTTTTTGTCAATACATAAGACAATTAGGAGGAAAATTATGATGAGGAAACACGATAGAAATAATAATAGCAGTCAAAATGCTAGATAGATAAAAAAAATTACTTTGTTTTTTTTTCACCATAGAGAAATAGAAAACGAAACGCAAGGAAAAATAAAGAAAAAAAAATATGGAATACAAATTTGAATATAAGAGATACAAGGATACAAACAGCTACAAAGAGACACGGATT
>NC_059292.1:26686542-26696542 GCF_017591435.1 Portunus trituberculatus | reverse complement strand
TAAGAGCCAAATCAATATAAAAATACAAGTTCCAAACACTGCACGCTAACAGAGGAACTATCTGGTCTCGCCCACATTACACCAACATTATACAATAAGTAAGGGTAAAAATAGTGCTGACAAAGGAATCACTTGCTCGCACCTCCATTACGTCACCAAGAACCAGAGACCGATACAAAACAGTAAGCTTCGAACACAGATGCTGACAAAGGAAGCATTACGTATCATACATATTACGCTGCCAACTACGACACCACATAATAAAGCAGAAACAGTACGCTGACAAAGGAAGCACTGTCACGCTACCAGGGATGCGGCTAATACAAAAAAAGTAAGTTCCAGACACACGAGACTTACACGGAAAATATTTGGTACATCCTTCATTACACTGCCAAGAATGAAGCCACAAAATTAGTGAAGTTGAAAAAGTACAGTCACAGGAAGCGCTTGCAACACATTTCTCTTACGCTGCTATGAATCAAGACAATACAGTAAAAAAAATACCTTGAAATACTGATACTAATAAAGGAAATATTTGGTCCCGCCTCCATCACGCTACCAAGAAGGAAGCCACATAATACAAATGTTGAAAAAAAAAAGTACAGCGAGAGAAATGACTAGCAGGCACCTCCATCACCTTACCATGAATGAAACAAATGCAGAAAGTAAGACTGGAACACAATTACGTTGCAAGGAAAGAAAGCACATAAAAAGTAAGGTTAAAACACACTTCACTTCCCTAACATACTGAATGCCAAGACTTCCATTACGTTACCATGAATGAAACTTATGTAGAAAGTAAGATTCAAACACAATTACGTTGCTAGGAAGGAAACCACATAAAAAGTAAGGTTAAAACACACTTCACTTCCCTAACCTGTCAAATGCCAAGACTTCCATCACGTTACCATGAATGACGCAAATGTAGAAAGTAAGGTTTAAATATAATCACACTGCTACACACACTGCAAGGAATGAAACCACTACATATATAAGGATTATAAAAAAAAACGAAAAACACTCCGCTTCACTAACAAACAAAAGACCAAGATTTCCATTACGTTACCATGAATGAAATAAAAGCAGAAAGTAAGATTTAGACACTGCTAGGAATGAAACAATTAAATATATATGATTAAAAAAAAACACTTCGCCTCCCTAACAAACGAAGTACCCAAAGCCCATATCCACGAAAGCCACCAGTAATGAAACGAAAAAAAGTACACTACAACACACAAACAAAGAAGGTACTCCCCGCCATCACGCTACGAGGAATGAAACCTTACAACAAGCCTTACAGCAGCTCACTGACAGATTAACATAAGAACATAAAAAAATAAGGAGATTGAAAAAGAGATAAGTTAACCTATACGAAACAGCTTCTCACTATTCAAAGCTTACTGTATATCTATCTCATCCATGTACTCATCTGTTATCCCTTTGTGAGTATCTTAAGGTCCGTGTAACTACTGTGTCTTACTATGCTTGACCAATCTGCTACACTCATTCCTTCCCCCCCCCCTGTCTTATTCTTTTTAAACCTGATTCTGTCTAGTTTACTTCACAATAGGATATCATATACTTGGTTTTAGACTGACTTTTTTTTTTTTTTCTTGACGGACTAGCATCTCCAGTGGTCCTCTCCTTCCTCCCTCATCTCCCCCACCCACCTCCCCCATTTTCTAGTATTGTTGCCCTTAGACCTTTTCTCACCTACATTAAAAAAAATCATAACAACTCTGACTTATTACCCAATTAAAGAGAACCTCACTTGCATGTCCGACATTAAATCTTCTAACTACAACCATCACATCACCAAGAAAGAAACAAGCACAGAGTAAGCCCGAAAGAACACCTGAAGGAAGAACATTTAAAGGAAGAACACCTGAAGGAAGAACATTTAAAGGAGGAACATTTAAAGGAAGAACATTTGAAGGAAGAACACCTGAAGGAAGAATATCTGAAGTACACCAGACAGCTTAAAGACAAGTGAAGTACTCTGCGCTCCTCCACCACACCGTAGGGAAGGAAGGAAAACCACACAACCCGCCAGTCAGCCGTGATTCCTGGTAGCAACAATCCAATCGATCCAGAAACAAGTTAGCCGATCCATGTCTCGCCGCCTCGCCTCCTGCCGGGATGCCAGGGCGCGGAGCTGACACAGGGATCACACCTTCACGCTCTAACAAGATCCCGTGACCCGCAACCTGACGCCTCGAGACACAAGGAGGAGGAGGAGGAGGAGGAAGAGGGTCTGCCCAATCCCTCCCACTGCAATATTGGTTCTTAACACGAAATATTGCTCTGGGCCTCAATACGTTTTCTTCTTCTCGTTTTCTTTTACTTTCCATGCTTCTTCGTTCACCTATTGGGAAAACTCCACATTATTGCTTTCTTAACGCTAGTCTCTTGATAAGTGTGTGTTTTAAGGTAATGAAAGAGATAAGAAGTATTCAGATTTGTCTTTTCAACTTTTTCTACGTTTTTCTTACTCTTAGTGAATATTCAACGCTACTGTACTTATGGTACGTATCTCTTTTGATTTTTCTTGTAAGGAAATGGAAAATCTTTTTTTTTCATATTCATCTCTCTCTCTCTCTCTCTCTCTCTCTCTCTCTCTCTCTCTCTCTCTCTCATATGTGCCTCCTTGTAGCAGTCATCCACAGAGACTACTCACTTTTTCTTTCGTTATCTTCTCTTTCAACATATATTTTTCAAGATAAGAATATTCAAAGGGCAATGAGAGTATATCTCATTCAACTTTTTTTCAAACCATTCCTTCCAATTCGGTGCAAGACTTGCTCAATACGACCTCATTTTAATTAACTAATCTCGCTATTGATGTATTTTTCTGCGAAGTTCAATTATTTCTTTTCCTTTTTTTTTTGTTGCGAGTCTTCTCCTTAATCAATTCATTTATTTCTTCAAAACTTTCCTTTCATATACATACCAAAGTTACTCAACATTCCTGTATTTTCTAAACCCTACTTTTATTTTGACAACATCTTCCTGTAGCTGCTCATGAAAACCAAGCAAAACCTTCTACAAAACTATAATTACGTGCATGATGCAAGAAACTTTAAGCCTGTAACTCATTTCTCGCATTCACTGACACCCACCACAGACTTTCTAAAGAACTCATATTCATAAAAAAAACACACACACTTACGTAACACATCCCTGGCGTGGTCTAATCCTCACGTGCCATAGCGGTTGAGAGGGATAAGTCATGCACGTCCTGATCTCGCCACTCATTGCACCAAATGCTTCTGTCGATGACGTGCAATAATCACCAATAATCCTCGAGTTCTGCCCCGCCACACACGTCACTCCTATTCCCTCGTCCTCCCTCAGCCAGCCTCTCCCAGTTTCTCCCCTCCGTGTGTCCTGCCTGGCCGAGATTTGAGCTCCCCCGTCGCCCGGTCCCTAAAGCTTCCCATCCCACCTGTTGTGTCACATTTAGGAAGGGTGAATGTAGGCTTTGATCCTCTCCCTACCCCTCTGCCTTTTTCCCTTTCCCTTTTTTTTTGGCTGGTTTTCTCTAATCCCGTCACAAGTTTCTCTCTCTCTCTCTCTCTCTCTCTCTCTCTCTCTCTCTCTCTCTCTCTCTCTCTACGCTTTTTATTCTTTTTTCTCCTGTTTCTTTCTTTCTTCTCCTATATGTGTTACTTCCTCCTCTTTTCATATCTCTATTATTGTATTTATTTCTCCCTTTCATTTTTCACTCAATCTTTCAAACTTTCTTTTTCTGTTTGTTTCATTCTATTCCTTATTTTCTATAAGTTGTCTGTTCTTCCTCCTCTTTGATTGCCTCTCTTCTCTCTCGTTTCTTGATTTTTTTATTTGTTTCGTTTTCTTTCTTCTTTCGTTTACACTCTTCATATTCTCATCGTTCTTTCTTTCTTTCATATTTGTTTCAGATCTATCTTCTCTTTCCTCTCCCATTCTCCTCATCTTTCTTTTACTTTTTTCTTATCATTTCCCGTCCATTCCTCCTCAACCCTTCCCTCTATCTTTCTTTTCCTCAATTTTTTCCCTCCTATTCCCATTTCTTCACCTCATTGAACATTCAAACTCTCTATTCCCTCCACAAATCATTCACATCAATGTCTTCCTAATCTCCCTCTTTTCTCAACCTTTCCTTCTTCCCTTCCCTTCTATTTTACACCTCATTTTCCGCCCTTCATCGCATACCCTCCCTTTTCTTCCCCTTCCTCCTGCTCTTCCTGCCTTTCTACTCGTATCTCATCTCTCACTTTTCTCAGTACTTTAATGTTCACCCCTCATTGGCTTCCTTCCTCTTTCCATTCCCACGTATTGTCTTATTCATCCTTTGGTGGCTGCGATAACACATCTTAAACTCTCACTGATTTGTTCCGAGCGACACCTCACCGCGGGACTCGACCTGAAACCACCTGTCACACGATTATCAGGTAATTGATGGGGCCAGGTAGGTTAGCAGGGCACGGGGAGATAGAAGTAAGTGTGGTGGTAACGCGAGGAGGTGACACGAAGAAGAGAGATGGAACATGATGGAAGGAGGGAGATGTGACGGCAATGGAGGGAGAGATGGAGGGTGAAAGGTGAAGAAATGAAGGAGAATGGAAGGAAAGGAGGAGAGAGAGGAAAGGAGAGGTGGAATAGATAGATAATGGAGGAAAGAAGATGGTTGAAAGTAGAAAGGTAGAAGAGAGAAATGAAGGAGGGTGATAATCCTAGTAACTTCTTTCGAATTTATGTTTATTTTTTTCTTCTTCATCTCTTTCTTTTTCCTCCACTCCCTCCTCCTTTGTATTCTTGTTTGATGCATATTTTCTTCCTCTTTCGTGTTTCATTTCCGCCAACACCGACTGAGAGAGAGAGAGAGAGAGAGAGAGAGAGAGAGAGAGAGAGAGAGAGAGAGAGAGAGAGAGAGAGAGAGAGAGAGAGAGAGAGAGAGAGAGAGAGAGAGAGAGACGCAGGTGAGGTGTCAGAAATATCATGAAGAATCTTAGGTTAGTGTGTCAATTTTCAAAGATCAAAGTGTGAATCAGGAACATGAAGGAGAGGAAAGTGTATGCAAGGGTGTCAATTTTCGAATGTTGTGTATGATTCTATCGCTAGCTCGATCACTTACTACCTTGCTCACTCACTCTGTCACTCTCTCACTCGATCAATCTCTCGCTCACTCCGTCACGATAAGCTGATTAAATGCAATGAAGAGTTTTCGAGTCTCTTTCTTTGTGACTTGTGGTGTTTAAGCTCTCTCTCTCTCTCTCTCTCTGAAAAAATACTAACATCTACATAAAAAAAACATGAAAAACACACAAAAAAAAAAACATCAGAACGGTAAAAGAAAAAGAAAAAAAAATCATAAGAGGAAGAAAAAGAGGAAGGAAGGGAAAGGAATAAGGGAGACAGGCGCTTATAGGGAACGTCTGGCCGGGAAATGAGGTCACAGCTGGGAGACGGTGAAGTGAGGGTGAAGTGAGAGAAGTGTAGGGGTTTGCGAGACGGTTTACTAGTGGTGGTGGTGGTGGTGGTGGTGAGGGTGAGGGGTGAGGGTTCGTCTAAATTCCTTCACACGACGTGGTCAGCTGTGTTAGAGGCGTGAAGGGGAGAGTGGAGGGGGAAGTAGGGGGAATAGCGGTGCCTTTTAAAGATTAGTAGTAGTAGTAGTAGTAGTAGTAGTGGTGGTAGTGGTGGTGGTGGTGGCGACGACCTTGAAGGAGTATTGATCACGACAGCTATACACCCACACCCACACCCCCACGTCTCCACTCCCCTTACTCCCTCCCCCCCGACACTCCCTAAAACCACTCTTCCCTCTCCCCTCTCCCCATCTTTTACTCTCACTCGCCGCACCAACTGCCTCACTACAGTATGTGGGTCACTTTTAAACGCCACCGCAACCACTACATTCACCATCACTACTACTATCACTACTACGCACCACCGACATCACCAATCATCTCACCAATTATGTCATCACCAGCCGTCACGTCACCACAAATACCTGGGTGGGTGGTGAGATAGCGACGTGGTGAGATATTTGAGTTCGAGGCGTTAGGAGTGAGGGAGTGGGACGGTGTAGGGCAGGCAGGCAGCGCAAATCCCAGTACATCCCAACATATCCCTGTCTGTCCATTCCTCTTCACTTATTGATAAATGGACGCTCAGTGGAAAACTCGAGAAATATGTGGTGACCTGGATGTCGCCAAAATGGGCTCTGTGACCTGACCTGAGCACTCTGACCTGACCTACATCACCACCTGCTACAGCCCTGTGCAAAAACTATCTTACTTACACTCAGTCGGTCAGTCAGCCAGTCAGTCAATGAATAAATAAATAAATGAAGAAGCAAAGGAACACAGAAAAGAAAAAAGAAAGAAAAAAAACTTAAGACCATACACGTGGGAATTTCTGTACATGCTAACTCTATGCAACTATACATATAAACATCTGCCTATTTATAAATCTCCCTAATGTATTTTATCGATCAAAGGGAGTACACCTGATAACTAACTACGTCTATTCAAGTTACCCAAGAGGCTACTTCAGAACCCATTATTTTCCTATCTCCCTTTTTTTCAAGCATTCTAAAACACCAGCCATTATAATAATATCCTTCCTACGTTAACTTAAATCCCTGCTATTACGTAACTTATTTTACTCTTATCACCCATCGCCACCATATCCCTTCTCATCATCCCTATCATTACCTAATTCCCGCCACCATCACCACCACAACCTCTATTATCATGCTCGTCTACATATAGCACCATCACCATCACCTCTAATACCGCCATCTAAGTGTCAGCGGCATCTTCACAACAGGTGCTGGCTTCCTTATCAAAGTGCTAAGCCGGTAACGAGATGGATTAGCAAGGAACTACAGGATTAGAGGGGAAATGGTCGTGCTAGGGGTCATTCTACAAGCTCGCCTCGCCTCACCTCGCCTCGCCTCGCCTTGTGCAGTTTGTAACCCGCTTTGTTTTTTGGGTTTTTTTTTTTTTTAGCTTACTTGTATTGAGTGTTTAATAAGTACTCTTCACTGTTTGAGGGAGGAACACGGGTAGTATACAAGTGTAGTGTGGAGTAATAGGTATCAGAATAAGTTATTACGTAGTTGGATGGTGGGTACGTTAATGGTTGTTAAAGTCGGTAAGGTTAATTGAAGTTTATGACAGGTAAGTTAGGATAGGTAAGAATAGATTTCAATTCAAAGTACGTTATGTCAGGTTAGGTTAGGTTAGGGATTAGAGTTTGCTCTTAGATATGTTAGGATAGGTTAAAAGAGGTTGCGCTATATTGAGTTGACTTGTGTAACATTAGGGAAGGTCATGTCTGGGTTCAGGTTCGGTTACGACTAAAAGATGAAAGGATGGGTACTACTTTGGTATGTGATCTCTATGTTTAATTTATTCATTATAGTCTAAAGAAACTATTCTATATATACATACATTTATCAAAGATGGAGTTAATAAGATAAAAGTGATAATAGTAATAATAATAAACACATCAATAATTAAGAAAAAGAGGCAGTGAAACGTACTTAGAGACAACTGCACGACTACAGCGTCACTATAAATGTTCTCATTGCGTCTTTCAAATGAAATGTGGAAATTAAAGAAATTGTAACATTGTTTCACATTGATATTCATATCCCGAGATTACACAATACCTATGTATTAGAAAAATATCGAGCTTTGCTGGATTTATTTCTATCATAGAGAACTTGTGTTGCTAGATATATTATCGTATGAGTTATGTACCTTGTTGAGTCGGGACAGGAGCTTTGACTACCAGACATCCCACTCATGTTTCAGATTCTCTAACCAGACAGTCTCTCCAAACCAAGACAAGTGCTTTCCTAATCTCCTGAGAATCAAAAGAAAAAAAAATTCTTCTTGTTGTAGATCACACGTATACCAAAGGAGCTTAATGACACGCATGCATAGACCACATACAAAAGTAGCTCCAAAAGATGCTAAATTTATGAACGAAAAGTAAGTATGCAATCATGCTTTCAATAGAGAAACCTTTTATGTTCTTAACATACCATGATATTTTTTTCGCATCATTATTATATTTGTCACCATTAAATAAGAACATCTGTATTCACTACTTCCTAAACAAGCAGAGTATCACTGCTTGAGTCACTCTCTAAGACATAGAGAGTGACGAGAATTCCCAGCAGTCCCCTGAGAAACGTAGCCAACCTTGAATCTCGGCGCAAACTTCCAACGAAAGTGGTTTGTGTGGTCGCGACCTGAGTGAGGTGACCCGCTACTGTGTATTACCATTAACCAGAATCCCTCACCAGACACCCCACCTGCTCACCCCATCCACTCCTCCTATCCTCCCCATCCTAATGACCCTCCTCCTCCTCACTCCCTTGAGAATTAAGAGGGTGAAGAGAAGCTTTCCACTATACTGTTCTAAATTGTAGTGAAATGAAACAACGCAGCAAAGGATTAGAAGGCCTGTTACTGTTTATATTCCTTTGTATTTCTAAAGTAATACACATGGACCTTCCCACATCCCAGTACGCCATATGCCAGGCTTTCCTTAACCCAGTTTCACGCCCAGAGTGGACCAGTACCTCATCTTTAATCCACAAACTGTCCCGCCACCACCACGCCAGCCAGCCAGCCTCGGCCAGACTCAACCCCTCACCCTTCCAGTCTGGCCCTCTTCTTCTCTCTCTCTCTCTCTCTCTCTCTCTCTCTCTCTCTCTCTCTCTGTAGTTTTAATTAAGTAAGTTTCCATCGTCCTTGCGCTGCGTTGAATGGGAATTGTGTGTATCAGTGAGTTAAAGACACTTCCTTCCTGAATCGTTGCTGTGTTTTTTTTTTCTTCCTTCCTGCGCAATACAATATCGTTCTTTTCGCTCTCTCGCTTTAATATTTCAAGAGCACTTCCTTCTCGCCATGGAAATTCGCCCTTTCCTCTCTCTCTCTCTCTCTCTCTCTGGTATCTTAATTCCTCTAAACTTTATCTTTTTCATTACAAGCATAGGAATGTGCTATAAAACTGTTGCATATGAGAGAGAGAGAGAGAGAGAGAGAGAGAGAGAGAGAGAGAGAGAGAGAGAGAGAGAGAGAGAGAGAGAGAGAGAGAGAGAGAGAGAGAGAGAGAGAGAGAGAGAGAGAGAGAGAGAGAGAGAGAGAGAGAGAGAGAGAGAGAGAGAGAGAGAGAGAGAGAGAGAGAGAGAGAGAGACTTGCTACGGGCTACATAAAAGTACATTTCTTACTACACAGCGGTAACGGGACGAAGAAGAACAAACCACTGTTGTCTTTTTTTCTTTTTCTTTTTTTTTACTTTTTTCATCTTTTTGCGTTTCTTCCTCTCACTTCAAGACCACAGCTGGAGAGAGAGAGAGAGAGAGAGAGAGAGAGAGAGAGAGAGAGAGAGATCACAAAGCGGAGAGGGAAGCAAGTTAAATACTCGTACACATACAAAACACATCATGATTGTAAAGCAGACACACACACACACACACACAAGATACGAGGAAAGAAAATGTAAATATATCAAGTAAAACAACAGGAAGAGAAAAAGGAGGTGATAAGAACGAGAGGAAATGACAAAGCCACATGAAGAAGAGAGGAAGAGGAGGAGGAGGAGGAGGAGGAGGAAGTGAAGAAGTGAAGTGAGGAAATGTCAAAAATAGCACGTCATTACAGCACGAGTGAGTGGATGAGGAAAAAGTGTAATCTTGACAAGTGTTACAAATGTGATACGATAACAAGACGACGTGTGTGTGTGTGTGTGTGTGTGTGTGTGTGTGTGTGTGTGTGTGTGTGTGTGTGTGTGTGTGTGTGAGAGAGAGAGAGAGAGAGAGAGAGAGAGAGAGAGAGAGAGAGAGAGAGAGAGAGAGAGAGAGAGAGAGAGAGAGAGAGAGATACTGGCATGATGGGCATTCCTCGTGATGACTGTGAACAAAAAGAATCGGAAGAACAAGATGAAGACGAAGACGAAGAGGAAAAGGAAGAGGAAGAGAAGAAGAAGAAGAAG
>NC_059292.1:26654042-26676542 GCF_017591435.1 Portunus trituberculatus | reverse complement strand
TAAAATTACATAATATGAACTATTAGAGAAATGCAGGTGCTGATACTTTGCGGTGAGACGAGAGAGAGAGAGAGAGAGAGAGAGAGAGAGAGAGAGAGAGAGAGAGAGAGAGAGAGAATCAGAATACCAGAAATCTAATCTCTTAAAAAAAAAAACGTAATATCACTATTTCTTACGTAAAACTTTCCTTTTTCTTTCTTTTTTCTCGTTTTCATCTTTCGCTACCTTCATCTCCTTTTCCTTCATCTCCTTATCTTCTTTCATCTCCTTTTCTCCTTTCATCTCATTTCATCTCCTTTCTCTAAATCTTCTCCTGCGCTTCCTCCTTCCAGTTCTCCTTTGCATATCTTCTTACATCTTCTCATTACCCTCCCGCCGCCGGCCTCGTCCCCTCGTCCTCCCCTCGTGGAAAGGAGGAAGGAGAGGAGTGTGAGGAAACCTGTTCACTCCTAACCTTCCCCAATCGCCTCCAGCCCCCACACACAGACCACACTCACTCTCTCTTTTGGTTCCTACTTCTTATTCCAAACGTTCTCATCTCACATGCTTATTCCCACACATTCTTTATCCTTCCTTTTCATATCAGCTCTTCCCACGCTAAAGCTCTATTTCAAACCCTCCTCTTTCTCTCTTTCTTGCCCTCCCAACTTCTCTTCCTCTTCCTCTCCCCCGTCCCTGTATCATGCTTCTTGTAGCCTGACATGAGGGAGAAAAGAGTCGAGAAGAAAGAACAAGGAAAAATCAATGAATGTGTTGACTTTCCTTCTTAATCTCACTGAATAATTCACAGGGCAAATGACGCTGCTGCCTCTCTCTCTCTGCATGGGAAGGGAAGCGAGGCAGGGCGGTGATGCGTGAAACCACTGAGATTCCCCACCACCCCCTGTCTCCTCCGCCCCTCGCTCTGAATGCCGCCACAGAAACACGACACTAAGGAGATGTTATTCAGGTGTTATCTAGCTAGCCTTGTTTACGTGTCTCTCAGCCTCCAAGCCTCTTCTAGTCTCCTCGTCTTACAAGCTCTATCCTACCTGTTTTCCATGTCTCTTTCCTGCTTTCCTGTTTCTTCTTCAATGTGCATTCTAGGTCTCAGTGTTTTCCAGTTTGTTTTCTAGTTATTATGAGTGTTTTTTTAGGTCATCTTCCAGTTTTCCAGTACTGAACAGTCTTTTAGTCTTCCAGTTTTTACATTTTTTTTTCTAATTTCTAAGCGTTCCAGTCTTAAAGCATCTTCCGGCCTCTTTGCTCTCCAGTCTCTACGCGACTCCAGTCTTTGAACATTTTCCAGTCACTTCTTCCAGTTTTATCGAGTCTTCTAGCCCAAAAGCATATTCCAACGTCTTTGCCTTCCGGTCGCTAAGCATCTCCAGTTTCAGAGCATTTTTCAGTCCCTTCTAATTATATCACGCCTTACAGCGCACAAGCATATTCCAGTCATTCCTTTAGACGCAGCGCTCAGTGTTTGCAGTTCATTCAGGTATGGAGGCATTCATGTACTGGCGAGACACACCCACATGCCCCTCTCCCCCCAACACAGACAGAGGCGAGGAGAGGTAACACCTGGTATGTTGTCCGAAGGCGTTGCTGGAGGCTCATATTACCGCGTCATCACCTGCAGATTCATGGCTCGCTGTTTGCTGGCTGCTGGGGTGCGGATGTCTGTCTGTCTGTCTGTCTGTGTATGTTGATATCCATGCTACCTTTGGATGGGATGGTGGTGCTGGTTGCTTCTTTGTTTACATGCCTTGTTTCTTGTGTTTACCCTTCCTGTTTGTGCTTCCTGTGTGCTGAGCGATCATCGGTGGGCGTGGCTGCAGCTGAACGAGGCGCGGGCGGGAACAAGGGACGCCACGAAGAAAGGAAAGGAGACGAGAAAACGTGAGATGAGACGATTAAGAAAAGGAGGAAAAAAGAGAGGAAAACATATTACGAAAGAGAGGTAATAGGTGAGAGAGGCAAATTGAGGTGAAGTAAGGAGAGCCTAGATGAGGGAGAAGAGAAAAAAATAGGAAAGATGAGAAGAGAAAGGAAAGGAAAGAATAGGATAGGAGAGCAGAGGAAAGAAGAATTGAAGAGATAGGGACAGAAAATCATAGAAGAACAGATGAGAAAAGATAGAAGAAAGGAGAGGAAAGAGAAGGAGACATAAGGCAAGAGAAAAGAGAGGCAGGAGAGGAGAGTGAGGGGACAGGATGCTTGGTTACGCGACAAGTGAGGTAATAAGAATACCTAATCGATAAGTACTGATTGGCGCACCTTCAATATGGAAGCCCTACACGTGGCTGTTTATGTGACACAGACGTACGCATACCTCTGCCCTGTGTGTGTGTGTGTGTGTGTGTGTGTGTGTGTGTGTGTGTGTGTGTGTGTGTGTGTGTGTGTGTGTAGGAGGAGACGGAGATATATAGAAGACACTAGAAAGGAGGATGGAGTAGGTGATGTAAAGAGGACAAAGATGAGGAGGCTAAGAAGAAGAGGAGGAGGTGAAGGAGGAGGAAGAGGTGGAGGTCCTTTCTGGAGAGTTAATCAAGTTGGCAGCCTCGAGTTATCCTTTGTTTCGTGGCTTCCTGTGGCTCTTTTTTCACCATACAGGTCTTGGCGAGTTGCGTTCATTCTACCTCGAGTATTCTGCCTCTTTTTGGTTCATTAATCTCGCGGGTCTTGCTCTCTTCCCTCATTGTTACTCGTGGTGTTGAGCGTTTCTTTGGGAAGCGCGTGTAGTAAGTCAATATTTTTGCTCGTTGTTACATTGTCGAAGGATGTTTTGATGGGTTTTGTATTGTTGATATTATTTTCGTTTTTGTTATTGGTTTTGTTGTTGTTATTATTATTATTATTATTATTATTAACGTTATCATCATTGTTCTGGTGGTAGTAGTTGTAGTGGTAGTGATAGCGGTAGTGGTAGTAGTAGTAGTAGTAGTAGTAGTAGTAGTAGTAGTAGTAGTAATATAGTGTCACTGTTACTATTATCATTGTTATTATTATCATTATTATCATCATTACAATTATTATTTTCGTTGTTATTATTATTATTATTATTATTATTACTATTATTATTATTATTATTATTATTATTATCATTCATTTTTTATTCTTATTATTATCGACACTATTACTGAAGATACTATTGCTTCTAAGTATAATATCATTCTTCTTTTCTATTATTACCTCCACTATCAATATTGCTTTTTATAACCAGAGGAAGCGCAACATTCACTGCTCAGAATCATAATCAAACAAGTGTTCCTTTGTCCTTGTCCTTTGTTGTCACTCGTGTACGTAACATTCCACTGACACGAGTCACACAACGCAGCTATTCTGGCCGATCTATTCCCAGGCACTTCCTCTCGTCTCGCCCAATATAGACCTGGCGATGCAAAAACATTATAGACTCTGACAATATCCAATTTGAATTTGACCCTTTCACTATTAGATGACTTTCCATAATCGCTTGCAACTATTTAGAAGCTCCTCTAATTGGTATTACTTACTACTACTACTACTACTACTACTACTACTACTACTACTGTACTTATGCGATCAAGTAAAGCTGCTAAAATTAAAGCGTCAAAAGTAAAAATAATTAATAATAACAAACTTTCTTTTTCTTATATTTTCTTCCTTGTTCTTGAAACCTTTGCTTTTTTTTTCAGAGGGCAAGAGATGACAAGTCTGGTTTTCATGGGTGTGTTTTCTAAGTGATAATGTGCGGTCCGTGCATATCTATCCCTAAAATCACGAAAACACCCTTGAAAACCCTTACAACTTCCGATGGAGCCCGTTTAATGCAGAAAAGATAAGGAGCCAGAGTGCGGTCGTCAGTACTACTCTCAAATATATACGTGCCATAGAAACCATAAAAATTTAAACTTCATTATCTCTATTTTATGTTACTGCAGCGGTAAAACAGGCTATCAAACGTACTTTTAATCTCGTTTTCTTCCATTATTCTTATATACGCTTTCTTTTCTCCCTGGGACAAACTGCAAAGGCCACATAGATAAATCAGAATCTTTGTTGTACCTGCGATAGAAACATGAAAATACCCTTGGAAATCTTAGCGTCTTCCAGGTAATCTGAGCCAATACGCCAGCAACCTCACAACCATACAACCGTCCTCCCTCACCAACCATCCTTGTTCCTTTGTTTTCTTATCAGTACTATTTTCAGAGGCTACAGAGGCGATTGGTCGACTCCTTGTGAAGGGTTTCTCCCATTAATAATACAGAATCCTTGTTAAACTAGCAATAGAAACATGAGAAACCCTTCGAAACCCTAGTAATAACTTCCTCAGAAAACAGCCGTAGAAACCCCAGCAATTTCCAGCAGAGCCTGTTCAAATCGAGTTAAGACGATGAAACGCTAACCAACACAAAACTTCACGCTCAGGAAGTGGAGGTTGATGTCAAATTGATGTCCAGGAAACACCAAAATCACGATTGTGTGGGAACTAACTCCTCTTCTTCCTCTTCCTCCTCCCACTTCCCTACTCCATCATCATCACCACCGCTACCACCATCACCATAACCATTATTATCGTCCCGTCCACCATTCCCATCTCATCACCATTATGGCAGTCTCAATCTTTCCTAATACCGTTAATGCTCAAAATTTCAATATTCTTCACTCCGCCACCGCCCATGATACGTAAATGATCTCTCTTCCTCTCTTTCTCCTCCTACTCCTTCCTCTTAGCAACTGTTGGGATTTCTGGTTTTATTTATTTATTTCTTATACTGCTTTTTTTTTATAATACCGCAAGTTTCTTTTTATTGTTTCAGTTGTTTTCTTTTTTTTTTCCTTCGTGCGGAATTATTCTTTATCTCGTGTATCATTTCCACGACCTCTTTTTTAAGTCTTCTTTCCCTTCCCTTTCTTTTACTTTTATTACGTTGCATCGTAAGTATTTCTATACCTTCAATTTCTCTGTACCATTATCTTTCAGTTAATATCTTCCCGTTGTTGAGATTCAGAAACTATTTTCTTACTTCCTCCTCCTCCATTTCCAACCTTCTTCCTTCCTTCTTTAATTCTCTGCAGTTACAATGCATAAATTTACATTTACTCGACTCCTAATTTTTCTATCTTTAATTTGTTTCCTTCTTCCGTTTGTGAAAATAATGCTTTTCCTGTGTCTTTCTTCCGCTTCCATCATCGCCAATTTTTCTTTTGTCATCTATCCATTGCTATTACAGTCTATCCATTTCAATCGCTTCTTTTGTCAATATATTTCACCATTTTACTTTCGTTATCTTCGTTTTTATTTACCTGCGTTCATGAAAATCGTTCCTTATCTTCTCCCTAAATTCCACAACTTGTTATACTCCCTAAGTCAACTTCTACGTATCATACAAAGCACTCCCACTTCCTCATCCTCATCCTCCTCTTCCATACATTGTCAATCGCCGCCTCCACACTCTCAGACTTCCTCATACTCCAGACGCTTCCAGCCAACACGCCCGCACCCTCCCAGCCTTCACAACCCATACAACTCAGCCGTCCTCCCTCACCCTTCATACATTCTAAGCCTCCCACCCACGTTGCCTCCCCAACTCCTCCCTTCGCAGCTCCTCCTCTCTTAACTACCTGCCAAACCTGAAAGCATTCCTGGTTCCTCCTCCTCCTCCTCCTCTACATCATATATACCGTATCTCTCCACATTCCTTAAAACTACATTAAGTTCCTGACTCATAAACCACCACACACACACACACACACACACACACACACACACACACACGGTGGGGTCATCAGGCCTTCCTGGAGTCGACACAATACAGGTCACGCCCTACAGGTCAGCGCGGCTCATAACTGATGGTAATGAGATGCAGGTATGGGGTGGGCCGCCAGGTACAGTACAGTACAGTACAGAACGGTGAGGCGTGCGACGGAGGACCAGTAAGTGTGTGTGTGTGTGTGTGTGTGTGTGTGTGTGTGTGTGTGTGTGTGTGTGTGTGTGTGTGTTATGGATGTGTGACTGAATGCTTGCTTGTTTGCTTGATTGATTGTTTGGTTTGTTTGTTAGTTAGTTGGTTAATTGTTATTGTTGCTGATCTTTTTTTTCGATGATATTATTGTTGTTCTTTGTCTTAAGCTTTAATAAGTTTCTGTATTGGTTCAGTGTTTCTTCCCAATACTTTCCACATGTTTGTCTTGCCTATCTGGTTCCCTCAAGGTTCCTCATTAATTATTATTCTTATATACATAACATTATAAAAGTTTACAAATTGGCAAAGTTTTATATGAGTGTTAGCCTGGACAATGAGGGAAGGTGCAAGAAGCCAGCAGGCCTACAGGCGACAGTCTCTGTATGTGCCCACCTCAGCACATTATCTAATCTATCATAAGTTCCTACTGAATCTGTACCATCAATTTGATAACTACTAAATTACTTCGTTCGTTCTTGTCACATGCCACCTTCATCTACTGTTCAATTGTTGTTGTTACTATAAAAAGAATCAATGGCAGCTCAGTACAATTTCCAAATTTTTCCCCACATAGATAACGAAAGACAGTGGTTACTTTAAGGATCAACCTTCCACTGATAAAGATAATGGTATTGTAACAAGTCTAATAGACTCAAAAGAATAAATTACAGCTCAATATAACTTATTCTTATTTTTCTTCGTTTGCCATAAACACAAAATAATAGTGTTTACTTCTGTGATAAATTAAATTTAATGGTGGCAATGATGATGATGATGGTGTTGAAGCATGACAAGCATGACTAATCCTTAATCAAGAAAAATGAATTGCAGCTCAGTAGTTTTATTTCTTTCTTCTGACACCGCTCCATGTACGTAATGTTGGAAAGAGGCTTACTTTGGTGATGGATCTAATGCAACACGACTGATAAGACTAATCCACCAATCATAATTTTTTTTTTTTTTTTGCGCAAGAAGGGAAATCAGCCAAAGGACAACAAAAAGAATAAAAAACGCTTACACAGTTGTCAGTCCTCTTACAGATCAGAAGGGTTAGCCTGAAGACAGGGATAAATGACTTGAAATCTCCCTCTTAAATGTAGTCAAGTCATAGGAAGTTGGAAATACAGACACAGGCAGGGAGTTCCGGATTTGCGGCACAACAGTTTTGTTCTCTTTACTCGTGCAACCCACCACACTGGTACTGACTTGTTGTGCTTACTCTGGTGATCAAGGTAACACTGACAATGGTAATGGTTATGTGACATGACTAATGAGACTGATCAAATTGTAAAAAGAATAATGAAAAAACTCATCATAATTTCTTTATTTTTTTTCAATGACGGACATAATGACTTTACTCTGGTGATGAATGTAACACTTAATGAGAACACTGATGTAATACGACTGATCAAAATAGTCCTCAAATCATAAAATAACAGCCAACTCAGAACTTTTCTCATATATTTTTCTTTCTCTCATCCAGGTAATGAGTGATGAGTACTGTACCAGCGCCATCCATCCACCACTGACACTCACGATGATGATAATAATGATGCAACACAACAAACTAACCACAAATAATACTAATCCACAAGTCTTTACCTCCACAACAACAACAACAACAACAACAACAACAACAAACAGGGAAACATAACAAACAATAAAGAAAGCATCACGTGACCATCATTATAAAAAAAAAAAAAAAAAAAAAACAGACAAAGCATCATTACAAGTATAACCAACAATTACATCCTTTTTCTTTGGTAGAGTCCTCTCGTAATGGAGTTGGTGATTAGCTCATTAGCATCGTCACCCTCGTTGGTTCACCCGGGGCGCCTCCCTTCACTCCCATCAACACGTCCACTCGTCATCGCCAGGACTCATTAGCAGAAGAGGTAAGGGCGGGCTACGATGTGATTTACCTGTGCTGAGAGGGAGGCATGGGGGTGGGAGGAGGAGATATAAGAGGAAGAGGAGGAGGGGGTGGAAGGAGAATAAGAATAAGGAGGTATTAAAGGAAGAGGAGGAGGAGAAAGAACAACAAAAGCAAGAACAAGAACAAGCTGGTGATGGTGATAATGATGGTAATAATGATGTTGATAAACAATGGCAGCAGCAACAACAACAACAACAACAACAACAACAACGATAACAATAAGGAGAAGGAAAATGAGGAGGAGGAGGAGGAGGAGGAGGAGGAAGGAGATGGAAAGTTACTAAGAGATGATAAAGTTAAGGAAGAGAATGGAGGAGTAAGGGAAAAGAAGGAAAACATAAAAAATGATAGACGAAAGGAAGGAAAGGAAGACTGACAGGAGAGAGAGGGGAGGAAGAGAAGAAGGAGAGGAGAAGAGGAAGGGCGTGAGAAAATAAGATAAGAACAATGACATGACCTTTCCAGGCAGCTCATGTGAAGTGAGGAGAGAGAGAGAGAGAGAGAGAGAGAGAGAGAGAGAGAGAGAGAGAGAGAGAGAGAGAGAGAGAGAGAGAGAGAGGTGAGGGAGTGACATGGAGTGTGAAGAGGAAGGGAAGAAAGAGAGATAAAAAGAGACAGATAGAGAAATACAGGGAGGGAAAGAGAGAAATGAGTGGGCGTGTGCGTGGAAGGAGAGAGGGTAGTGGAGAGAGACGAGAGGGAGGAAAGGAGGGAAGGAAGGGAGGAGAGAAAACCACGAAGCAACACCGAAAAGTTATCTAGTGAAGAGAAGAAGGCAAGGAAGGGGAGGTGGAGGAACGAGACGAAACTAGGAAGGGAAGAGAAGGGAGGGAAGGGGTGGGTGGTAAGGCCTATGGGAATATGCTTATAGGTCTAAGGGGCAAGACAAGGCAGTTGAGAGGAGGGAAGGCAAGGAAGGAGTGGGGGAGAGTCGGGAATGAGGGGGTGGGTGAGAGGGGCGCCAGACATAACTATAGCCCCTGCTCATTAGGCCTAAGCAGGACACAAATTTGCGAAGGCGCCGAGCATAGGCCTACCCGTGAAGGTCAGGGAGGCTCAACGGCCACTATTGGTGCTTCAAGGCAAACATTTGAAACTGAGGAGGGAGGGAGAGCAAACACGCGTGGCTAGAGGAGGAACAGAGGGAGCTGCGCGTTTATTCCTTCGATACTGAAACACATTTTTTTTTTTTTTTTGTGTGTGTGTGATTAGACGATTTTATTTGCAGTAGGAATGGGTCTATAGAAGTCAAAAGATTGATTAATGGCCAGAGTCTTTACTATCTTAATCCCCACATAAGTTTCTGAAGCTGTATAAAATCACCAAATAGTAAGCAGAATGAATATAAAATCGCGTCATAGTACTGAAGGTGTTAAGATGACGGAACGAGATGCAGCTATGAAATCAATGAATCCAAAAATAGACGAGGTAAAATAAATACAGGATGACTATTGTGAATTTGATATAAACTAAAAATAAAAGAAAAATATACCACGTGAATAGGAAATTATGTAAAAGGAAAATTATGTAGTGTGTCTCTAATATCGTGAATATTATCTTGCATCCCAACCCTAAGACAAGAAAATCAATAAATAAAACATATGTAGTTACTTAAAATACACTAAAACAATCTCTTCCTCCTCTCTCTCGAAAAAAAAAACAACAGGAAAAATCAATAAATAAAACAGTTCTTTAAAATACCCTAAAACAATCTCTTCAATAAAACAAGACGAGGAGAATAACTGTAAAAATAAATAGGCAAATTAATAAACAGGTATGAAAGACGATAAAATGCCCAGAGTAAAGAAACACGTGTCACTCCACCCATACCATTATCCACCCACGCCTATTCACCCACCTAACCCCCATTAACCCTTATTATATACAACCCTGGAGTGCCTGAACCAATACCTGCCCGCGACACACACAGCACCATACATCATATCAGGTTAGGTTAGGTCAGGTTAGGCATCCCATCACATCACACAAGATACAGAATAAAGTCCACATCCCCACACGTATCTTCCTCTCACTTCCACAACTCCTAACATGCTCTAAGGGAAGTTATTAGGCATTTCAAGGGTATTTTCATGATTCTAGTGATAGTTTAACCCCTTCAATACTGGGACAAATTTTTTTATCATAAGATTTGTGTACGATTAGATGATTTTATTCACATTAAGAAGGGTCTATGGGGGTCAAAAGATTAATAATGGCCACAGTCTTCACTATTTTAATACCTGACATAAGTTTCTAAAGCTGTATAGAATCACCAAATAGTAAGCAGAATGAATATGGAAACGCGTCATGGTACTCAAGGGTTTAATGGCGCTACGTCACCAGTGGCTTAAAATACTCCACATTATCACGCTTATTTTCCTTTTATCTCGACGAGTTCTTCAAGTGTTCTAGGGAAAGTTATCGGGCGTCTCAATTGAGTGCTTTCATGATTCGAGTGGGAGGTTGATAAGGATTCTCCATGACTAACCTGCATGAATAATAGCAGAAACAATCACAAAAACCTGATTAATCATCTCTGTGGCCCTTGAAAAATAGAAAAAAAAAATAAAATATCTCTATGAAAGCCACACGTTAAACTTTTTTTCAGCTATCTTTATTTATCTTATCCATTAAAATCTATAACATTTTCTTTTGACACTTTAATATGCATCCTAATTCACTTCAGTAGTCATGCAGCTTATGAAAAAAGAATTATCATAGTATATAACCTTCTAGACGTCTCTTTTGTATCATTGGTCCACTTACTTAAAAAAATAGGTATACTAAACTCTCTCTCTCTCTCTCTCTCTCTCTCTCTCTCTCTCTCTCTCTCTCTCTCTCTCTCTCTCTCTCTCTCTCCTGCGTCAAGCAAACAATAATTTTCACACATCCAGAAGCGCCAATAAAGGACAATCCAGGCCAATAAAACCAAGACCGAGAGACACATTATACAGATACACTGATGCTTTTCCTCGACCTTCAATAACACAAGCCAGTCACGACACCAGAAAGTAAACAAACCCTCTACATCTACAGTATCAAAGTATTTCCAGTAGATCTCTCTCTCTCTCTGGTCGCTTCACACATAGATAGATAGCACTGGCCTCTACTTCCTGAACTCTCTCTCTCTCTCTCTCTCTCTCTCTCTCTCTCTCTCTCTCTCTCTCTCTCTCTCTCTCTCTCTCTCTCTTTCCAAACCCTTTCTCCCTCCACCTGTCGCCTTCTCCCAGTCCACCCTTACAAGATCAAGGAGCTGCGTGTTCTCTGCTTTGTCATGTCTTGTCGCGGGAGAAACGGAATCACACACACACACACACACACACACACATTGATAACCGAGACCTGTGTGCCGTACAAAGAGAGAGAGAGAGAGAGAGAGAGAGAGAGAGAGAGAGAGAGAGAGAGAGAGAGAGAGAGAGAATATACGTGGGCTTGTTTAGAATGCTACAAAAGCTAGAGAGAAATTCCAAGGTCACAATGCTAACACACACATGACCTTTGGCACACGTCATGCACACACACACACACACACACACACACACACACACACACACACACACAGGTTCACGCATTCCAACTTCCGCCACATAAACTAGAAAAGCACTATGGAACACGAACAGGGATTGGCTGAGGGAATGAGGGAAGCAGAAGGAAGGAAAGAGAAGAGAAAATAAGCAATAGATGAAAAATAGAGGAGGAGGAAGAAGAATGAAGAATGTGAGACTGACTCCATAACCACAACAAGTACAGAAGAATGAAAGGAAAATGGAAAGAAAAAAAAAGAAGGAATTAAAGAAAATGAAAGGAAGATGAAGGAAATTTGTGGATAATGAGAAAAAAAGGAAAGGTGAAATACAGTAAAATAAATAAAAAAAGAGAAAAAGATGGAGGATGAAAAAGGAGCAGGATAATAGAAACAAATAAAGAAAAGAAAAATATTCAAAGAACAAAAGAAAATAAATTAGCAAAGAGGAGAAAAGACCAAGACAAGGAGAGAAAGAGAAAAAGATGGAGAGAGAGAAAAAGAAAGGAGGAATGTGAGGGTAACGTGACAGCTAAAGAAACTTGCAAACATACCACAGGAGATTACTATTAAATGCATGAGTGAAACTGTGAGCAGAGAGAGAGAGAGAGAGAGAGAGAGAGAGCCAGGTGGTGAAGGGTACTTGACTGCGGTACAACACCACCACCACCACCACTACCACCCCTCTTTCTTCTTCCTCCTCCTCCTCCTCCTCCACCACCATGATGAAAGCACAAACACCTCTCCTCATCCTAGAGAGAGAGAGAGAGAGAGAGAGAGAGAGAGAGAGAGAGAGAGAGAGAGAGAGAGATCCACTTGAAGAAAAACACCCAGAGAGAGAGGAAGGAAGGAAAAAGAGAGAAAGAGGAGGAGGAGGAGGAGGAGGAGGAGGAGGAGGAGGTGATGATCGAGGTGGAAGAGAGAGAAAGAAGATTAAGAGATAAAAGTTGAAAAGGAAACAAGTGAAGAAGGAGGAAATCCACTGAGAGAGAGAGAGAGAGAGAGAGAGAGAGAGAGAGAGAGAGAGAGAGAGAGAGAGAGAGAGAGAGAGAAAGAAAAAAACTGTGAAAACTGAGTATTTTCATTCTTTGTGCCTGACTGAAAGAACGGAGCAAAGGAATGTGCGTCAGGAAGAAGAAAAAGAAAAAGAAGAAAAAAAGGAAAGACAAATAGATAGATAGATAGACAGACATAGTGTTAAGGCGGTGCTGAGGTCGGTCAAGAGAGAGAGAGAGAGAGAGAGAGAGAGAGTGATGAGGGGCGAATGGCATGGAGGAGGTGGCACTTGACGCAATCTGTGGTCGTCTCTCTAAACTGTTTGTCCAGAGGAAAAGGCGTCGCTTCTGCCGCCCACTGATAACAATAACGACAAGAAGAACAAGAACAAAAGAACAAAAACAGAAAGAAGGACAATAACAACAACAAAAACAACAGTAAAATCAGATACTACTACTACTACTACTACTACTACTCCTAATAATCATAATACTATCACCATCACCACCACCACTATTACTAATACACACTTCAAACTTATAAACATATTCATAATCATAACCGTATTTATACCAAAATATTCGAAAGATAACGAAGACATAAAAAAACCCTTCCCGACAGAAACAACAATTATAATGATAACAACAATAATAATAACAATAATAATAATAATAATAATAATAATAATAATAATAATAACAATGATAATAATAACAACAGGAACACCAACAACATATGAATGGCTGGAAAGGAGGAGTCAGCAGCTTTGTATCACCAGAGCGGAAGACATCGATACAGAAACGAGGTTAGAGATAAAAATGAGAGGCGAGATTTAGTGTGGAGGAAGCGATAAATTGAGAGGAGAGAAAGAGAGTGGAAGGAAGAAGATCGTTCCTCACCTCACAGAAAGTTCAGGAAGCGACAGCACGGTGGAGGAGGCAATGGGGAACGCTTAAGAGAGGTGAGAATTGAATACACAGATACGAGGAAAGAATAATAACGCGGGTGGTGGTGAAGGAAGGCAAGGAGGAAAAGTTTAGAAATGATACACGGAGAGACGCTACACGGAAAGATAACGTAATGCAACTAAAGTATAATTTTTTTGTATCTATTTATTTTCTTAATGTTATAGCCTATAGCCCCTGTAGGTGGTGGGATTCCAACCTACGCATGGACGTCTACCCGATCCCACGCTCACCATCTTATCCACTACGTCACCGCCTGCCTAGAGGAAGATTAAATACATGAAAGAGAAGACAGTCATAACGCTGGTGGTGGTGAAGGAAGGAAGACAAAGAGGAAAAGTTAAGGAATGATACTCAGAAAGATACCACACGGAAAGAAAGATAACGTAATACGACTAAAGTACAAAAAACAATGAGAATTGAATACACGGAGCAAAGTGGAGAAAATAACACAGGAGATATTGAAGAAAGACAAGGAGAAGTTAAGGAGGAAGACCAATTCAAGATACACAAAGACAAAACAATGAAACTAAAAAGATAATATGACTGGACAAAGACAGTCAGAGGGTCAGCCAAAAAATATATGAATAAATTTATGAATGTATCTACCAATCTATCTACCTATTAATTAATAAATCAATAAATATGTATCTATTTACCTACTTATCTACCCATCCAATAAAACAAAAGAGCTGCAAGGAAAAGGCATATGAAAATCAGTCAACATATCAGTCACTCAGTCAATCTCTCTAAAGAAAAGAACAAAAGAGATCATAAGAAAGAAAAAGATACAAGAAAGTGTATAGGCAGTTCCTGAGATGTCCTAATACTCCTAAAAACGGCCAAACTTGAGGAAAGACAAGCTGTTAAACTGTTCCAAAGTCCGACAATGAAAGGGAGGAAATGCAGTGACTAAAGAAGATACTGAGAGACTTTTGCATCAGTAAAGTAAAGAGTGAAGAGAAACCAGTGTAGTAGTAGTAGTAGTAGTAGAAGTAGAAAGCTGTTGTGTGCAGTGGTGGGAGAGGGCAAGGCACGGCACGCAGACACAAGCACAAGTTCAAAAGATCACCCACCATGAAAATAGCGGTTAAGAAAAAAAAAAAAAAAAAAAAGAAAGAAAAAATGCTCAAGAAAAAAAAATATATAAAAATAATGTGAAGTGGACCACGATAGAATACATTGGCAGTTTCACAAATAATACAAGTCGAGAATGACATCAAAAAAATGCACCAATATTATAGGTGGTGAATCTCTCTCTCTCTCTCTCTCTCTCTCTCTCTCTCTCTCTCTCTCTCTCTCTCTCTCTCTCTCTCTCTCTTATCCTTGCTACCTAACTTTTACAATTGCTTTTCTCTTTACCATTCGATTCACGTACAGACCCGGCTGGCCTCACACTGCTTCCCACTTAGGCTGCCTGTGTTTTGCCTCACCATTATGCTTGCTTTTATTACACTAATTTTTCAGTCAACTATTTTTTTTTCTTCTCTGGAGCAAGAACGAGGTCCTTCCGGGTCGTGTGTGTGTGTGTGTGTGTGTGTGTGTGTGTGTGTGTGTGTGTGTGTGTGTGCTGAATGACAGTCAAGGCTGAACTTTACGCTACAGTAACGGACTTTACAATCGGGTACACACACGCACACGCGGGCGCGCACGCATGCACACCCACCCACCCACCCACACACACACACACAGAAATTCTGATGGATGGATAAATACATATATAGACACATAGACAGACAGAAAAAAAACAGACGGACTGATAGACACACACACACACACAGAGAGAGAGAGAGAGAGAGAGAGAGAGAGAGAGAGAGAGAGAGAGAGAGAGAGAGAGAGAGAGAGAGAGAGAATGTAAGATAAAGAGAAAGACGGAAGAGCAGATAGTAAGAAAAGAAAATCACACACACACACACACACACACACACACACACACACACACACACACACACACACACACACACACACAGATCAAAACACCGAGGCGGCAGATAAGATAATGCCTTCGCTCAGCTGGAGATAAGAAGGACAGCGCTAAGGAAAGGATGATGAAGACAGCGTTATCAATGTTATGAATCAGCAACAACAGCGACAACAACAGCACGGTAACCTACATCACCAAGAGTACATACATACTGGCCTGAAATGCCTCCTGACCTGCTGGGACTAGTAGTGGTGGGTCGTGTCTTGCAAAATGTCAATGGAAGTAAATAGAGTTAGCATTATCATACGTATTGCATTGATAAATATTTTTTTTCTACCTCTTTTTTTTCCCCCTTTAATTTAACAGTAATGGGCATGAAAAGTACACTTGTTTGGCCTATGACTCCGAATACACACACACACACACACACACACACACACACACACACACACACACACACACACACACACACACACACACACACACACACGCCAGCATCCCGCCCTTTTATTCCTTCCACACACCAACCTACCAATTCAACAGATCCGAGGACGCGAGAGAGAGAGAGAGAGAGAGAGAGAGAGAGAGAGAGAGAGAGAGAGAGAGAGAGAGAGGTGTAATGCTCTGCGGCAGACACTACTATTCATGCAGCAAAAACTTGAAGACGTAGCACACTTCTTACCCTCAACCCAGACCCAGCCCAGCCCAGCCCAACCCAGCCCTGCCCAGCCCATTTCAGACACAAATCAGATCAATCCCCAGTCCCCATTCATTGCAGGTGGACCAGTCAATAAGAGTGAGTGACGTGAGGGAATCTACTAAAAGGTATCTATTTGATGTCTTAGTAGAACGTCATTTCTCGTCAGGTGAACAGTGGGTGAATGAGGATGAAGAAATCTTGTAGGCAGTGACTGTGTGAGTGTAGAGGGAGGGAGGGTTGTCGTGGGTGGGTGGTGAGTGTGTTGGAATGACTCACGGTGAAATGGAACGAAGGGCAGGAAGTTTAGGGCAAAAGTGTTAAGGCTCAAGGTCGCAAGCAGTGTATAGAGAGACTTGGCTCTTCTTATTTCCCTGCCCTGCTCTTACCAATACTGTCAACACACACACACACACACACACACACACACACACACACACACACACACACACGAGAGAGGGGACGGGAGGTGTCGAAACTTCAGTTTCTTCGTGAGCTTTAAGAAAAAATAGTGAGGGCAGCAAGAGAAAGTAACGCCGTTGAGAGGCAAGTGGCGGGTAATGACTCCCCATTACCGGCCAGCGAGGTGACGAGGAGGCCACGATGAAGAAGAGGAAGGGGTCGGAAAATTAGTCAAACTGTTTAAGATTAAGAAAGAGAATATTAAGAACCGTTGGATCTCTGTCCGCCGTCCAGCTGTAATGGGAACCACCGTGCAAAGCCAAGCTCGCATGACACCAGTGACATTTTCTGCAAATAACATTTCTTAACCAGGATAATGTTCCGAGGGTGTGAAGCACGACATTCAGTCCCCATCCTAATTACACAGTCAGAATAATGTACACGGTCCCCTGATGCCGCTTCCGCGTTTAAGTACAGTAAGAGTAAGAGATGTATGAAATGTAGGAAGGCAATGAGGTACAGTGGGAATAAGAACCGTACTCTGTAAGGCTCAGCTGTCTCACCACCACTTTTTCCAAAGACCACAGATGTAGTTTAGCAAGGTTCTCAAGACTATTTTTCTTTAACAATATAGAAAAATTATCAATCTACCACTAGAACCGCATAAAAAATACAAACCAATGTAACTTCAATTAGATCCTTATAAAAGCAATGGTGGTGCGGCGCAGGAATGTTTCAGAATATGATCCCAAGATTCCGTCATACCCAATCCTGCCTAGTGGCGCAGCGGCTCAGGGCACCATGTTAGGATCCCTGGGTTGGAGTTCCTATCCCCCACACCCTTCTTCATTCTGCCTGGAGGGTGTGGCGAGTGAGCATCAGACTCGGGAAACCTAGGGAACTTACGGTAAACTTGGGCATGGTAGCTAGAATGACGCAGGAAGTTCTCAGCGCCCGGGGCAAGAGGTCTTTACGCGAGGCAGGTTTACAGAGCCAAGGGAGAGATAACCATCGTACCACGCCCGTGTTCAGAGACACTTAGCTCTCACACCACGACAATTTTCAAAGGCCACAGAAATGATTAACCGGATTTTCGAGACTGTTTCTTCTGTCGATAATGTAGAAATCTTGTTAATCTCTCACTACAACTATAAAAACATTATGAAAAAACCTGTGTAACTTCAACTAAAGCCGCTTCAATGTAGTGGAGACAAGAAATGCAGCGCGGAAGTGTTTCAGAAGATGATAGATAAGTTGAGCTGCTTTTCTCTCACTGTTCCGTTTCGCACGTGTTTCTCTCCATACTGGGACACGCTTTTCTATGTTATTTGAAAAGAAAAGCGGCTTAACTCGTGACTGTTTCATATTTTTAGCCCAACACGGCCTTTCCCAGTGACCAGCGCGAGGGAGGAAGAGCAGCGAACAGGATACCAAGCCTCCGGTGGGGCTGACTGGCCAGGGCTCGGCGGCAGTAAGCTGAACGTTAATGATACACGTGCGAGGCGAAAATAGACCCAGTGCATAATTTATGTATATGCAGAGAGAGAGAGAGAGAGAGAGAGAGAGAGAGAGAGAGAGAGAGAGAGAGAGAGAGAGAGAGAGAGAGAGAGAGAGAGAGAGAGAGGAAAGGGCTGAGGAGGGATGAAGAGAAGAATGAAAGTATAGGAGGAAGATAGAAAATATTACGGATGCTCAAGCAGAAAAACAAAATAATTGTGAAAGAGAGAGAGAGAGAGAGAGAGAGAGAGAGAGAGAGAGAGAGAGAAAGGAAAGGGCTGAGGAGGGATGAAGAGAAGAATGAAAGTATAGGAGGAAGATAGAAAATATTACGGATGCTCAAGCAGAAAACAAAATAATTGTGAAAGAGAGAGAGAGAGAGAGAGAGAGAGAGAGAGAGAGAGAGAGAGAAAGGAAAGGGCTGAGGAGGGATGAAGAGAAGAATGAAAGTATAGGAGGAAGATAGAAAATATTACGGATGCTCAAGCAGAAAAACAAAATAATTGTGAAAGAGAGAGAGAGAGAGAGAGAGAGAGAGAGAGAGAGAGAGAGAGAGAGAGAGAGAGAGAGAGAGAGAGAGAGAGAGAGAGAGAGAGAGAGAGAGAGAGAGAGAGAGAGAGAGAGATTAACATTCCCTCAACAAATGATTTTCTTAAGAACTTTTAAAACACACAAACCTTTGGATATATTCTGTTTCAAACTACTTCCACTACGCAAGTCAATAATTTTCAAAAGACTCTAATTAGAACCGCATTAGCTTTTAAGAGTATTTCATTGATCCTGAAGGCAGATTAACAATACGTCAACACAATCAACATACAAAAAATTCTTAAGAACCCGCAACCTCTGAAAATAGTCGTGATGAGAGAACAAAGAAAAGCGTTCCAGAATACGGGCCACTGTGTCCTAACCAAGCTGTGTGTCACTCAAGCACGCTGCGTTGTCCGTCTGTCTCTATGCTAACGGTGACCAGATTCCAGTTATGGGATGCTCCAGAGACGATCCAGTGCATTTATGACAGAGTTTATGGCATTGTTCGGCATGACTACTCTAAGAGGCTGCACGACGAGACAGGTGGAGAGAGAGAGAGAGAGAGAGAGAGAGAGAGAGAGAGAGAGAGAGAGAGAGAGAGAGAGAGAGAGAGAGAGAGATTACAAGGGACTTCAAACAACATCCTAAAGATTAATGTTATGTAAATTGTTTGATTCTGTTGTATTAATTAAAGTATGAGAGAGAGAGAGAGAGAGAGAGAGAGAGAGAGAGAGAGAGAGAGAGAGAGAGAGAGAGAGAGAGAGAGAGAGAGAGAGAGACTTAACCAGCAGGCGAGGAGATACGATTAGTGCAATGGCTCGTGACAACCTGCTAAGTGAAAGGGAGGAAACCAATAAACAAAGGAAAGGGAAAAAACAACAGACAAAAACAGAGCAATATAGGAAATTTATAAGAGGAAAGCAACACACACACACACACACACACGCTCCTAAGGGCCTGCCGCTGGAGTCGTCACGCAGGCTGCCCTTCTGACACGCGCGACAACAGACCTAGACCCTCCGCCCCTAATGAACGCAGGCGCCGCAACCACACACACCATTCAGCCCGGCGGCGTGCAGGGTCTTGGGGGGAGCTGGGAGGAAGTAGGAGTTGTCTGGCGGGACTGAGGCTGGGAGAGGGAGAGAGGAAGGGGGTTGGGGGTGACTAGCGACCCTTTCCTCCCCCCACCTGTGCCCTAACGCCCCTCCTCAGCCTCACATACCCACGGCCAGACAGTTATATGGGCAGCTATACCTAGTCATGCGCTCCTCTGTTCCTCGATCACGCAGGTAACGTTTGGAATGAGGCATGAGTCATATCTCTCTCTCTCTCTCTCTCTGTAATGAAAAATAGAGTTACATTTCTCTCTACCCGTCCCTCTTCCTCTTCCCATCTTCTCTTCACTCTCCCTCGCCTTATACGAGCAAAGTTTCCTCAGCGGGTACGCCGTTTAAGGAATACGGTAAAGGTGATGCCATATTAGCCCCACACAGCCCGCAGTGGTCTCAGGGTTCGGGAGCAGCGGGGAGGGCGAGGTTCATGCACGGGAGCTCAGCGCAAGAGACATCTACCGCGTTCACTTGGCGCATTTCAAGCAGATAGATACGTGCATAGTAATGCTCGGGGCTCCGAGGGAAAGAGGGTGGGAAGGGTTAGGGGAGGAGAGCGAGAACGAGAGAGAGAGAGAGAGAGAGAGAGAGAGAGAGAGAGAGAGAGAGAGAGAGAGAGAGAGAGAGACGATATATTGATAAGCAATTACACAGAGGTAGAGGCTCACAAATAGACAGACACGAAAAGATAGGTAGATGAACAGAGATAACAGATAGCTAGACAGAAAAACACAAACACACCAAGTGACACAATCATGCAGAACACACACACACACACAACCTCAGTCAGACTCAGGTGTGAAGAGACTGCTTTTCATTCCTTTTGTGCCACCAAGGCACAGTTCAGTCACCACACGGGCCAGGAATGCATTGGACAAGCGCGTACACGAAACAGGCAAACCAACCCCTCCCCTTCCTTCACTGTACCGACCAACTTCCCTCTCCCCGCCCCTTGACACTCCAGACACCTCCTGCCCTTCCCTCCCAAGCAACATCAGCAGCACAGCAATACGCCACAACACACTGGAGAAGCATCACATGATTAACTCAGACAAACACAGACACACACACAATTCTCAAACATCTCAGAGTCTTATCTTCACTATTTTATCAGAAGGTACTGGTTTTCAAGGATGTTTTCATGGTTTTAGAGATAGTTTAACAAGGATTACATCACTACGAAAGATTAATATTGACAGAACTTGAGTAATTATATGAGGTCTCTAAATAGCCCCATGTTTAACTACTGCTACTACTTCACCAGGTTATAGTGAAAGGTCCTGGGGGTTTGCAAGGGTGTTTTCATGATTCCGGCGATTGATTAACAATGATACTGTATTGTTGTGGGAGGTAAGTATCATACAAGCACGACTTTATCATATGTGTGACCTTTATAAATAATCCTTATGAGAGAAAGTGTTTAAGATTACAACCTGATTCTCACGCCCCAGCATACACACACACACACACACACACACACACACACACACACACACACACACACACACACACACACTTTTGCTAACTCATACAAACTGCAGTTTTTTTTATTTTTATTTCAAAGCTACCACGAAAAGTCAAATCTATAGACAGAGGGATGAAAATATTAAGTGGACATCGATATAATAAGCTCATCATATTAAACTGAGTGTCACACATACTACCAAGTGAATTTTTGCAGTTATTCTTACGTTCTTGGCTACACTATTCAGAAAATCTCACCCACTACCAAACTCATTTCTCCATCTATCGAGAAAGGAAATGAGTGGAAAAATCTAATCTTTCCTGCCTTCGATCCATCACCGATACGTGCATACAGAGATGGTATACGAATAGGGATGACAGAAACAGCCACTTCCTATAGCACGTCCATTTCCCCATCTATCAAGAAAGAAAATGAGTGATAAACCTAACCAAGCCCGCCGTGGTACAGTAGAACCATGCGTGCTTTGGGATCCGAATGGTCTCCAAGCGCACGGGTTCGAATCCTGTCCACGGTCCGAGTGTAGGTTGAGCTTCCTCACTCGGGGCAACGGTTTCCTAGCAGGTGGGCTTTGAGATAGGGGGTACCCAAAAAGTATCCCCTTTAGCCCATAAATTCCCGTGAAAAGCCCACATGGTATAAAAAAAAAAGTCTTCTACTCATCACAGGTAAGCAGAGGAGGTAAGACGGAATATACTCCTCCATTAACACTCTCATTTTCCTATCAGTAAAGAAATTGGGTTGAGCTCATCTACCTTCGTGCCGTCCACCCATCACGTGCACGCAAAGTAGGCAAGACAGAACAGCAGCACGGGGAGAGAATCAAGACGCACCAGTCATGCTAACTTAACAAATGATTAACCTCCAAACACACTTTCCTTCATACAAGTACGTACTTTCGGGAAACCTCTAACCTGGTTTAAAGAATGTAAGAAAAAATGGGAATACTGATTATTTTGACAGCACATGAAAAGTTGATCTGAAGGTGAAAATAACTGACACAAAATACGGGTTTCAACTTTTATTACTCTAGTTTATAAAGAGTTAAAGGTTCTCTCATTAGTACTGTTCATACGTCCCTCGGCACATGACCCTTTGATCTGCTGACATTACGAGTGCGGGGCAAAGAAATCTGACCATGAACTCTTCCTGCCAATAAGGGATCGAAAGAGGGAATCAGACCGCCTCGTACCCAACACGCCAGCCAGCCAGCCTTGGTCACCCATATCGACGTGAGTTTTGTGTTCCCTGAAGGAGGTGCGTTACGAGGTAAACAATGACGAGTAAGGATGTAAGAGTGTGTGTGTGTGTGAGTGTGTGTGTGTGTTGAACAAAAAAGACGACTCATTTTTATTGTATTCCTTGTGTTGTCACTAAACTACTACTACTACTGTTGCCATTTGTGTGTGTGTGTGTGTGTGTGTGTGGCGCAGGATGATGCATAACACGTTTGTAAAGGAAACCAAAACAATGAGTCAAACGAGGATAAAAATGAACGGAGTCACTA
>NC_059292.1:26559042-26646542 GCF_017591435.1 Portunus trituberculatus | reverse complement strand
TTTATCGATTTATCTATTCATTCATCCATTTATTCTTTTTCCTTTGTCTTCCTCTATATTCCTTCTCTCATTTTTTTATTTCTTTTAGTTGTTTTCTTCCCTATTATAGAGCACATAAAACTACCGAAACTTGTGTTTTCAGATACATTTGTCTCTTCGTCAAAACATTCCCCATCTTTCATCTTGTCTCCGAACATACACTCTATTCCTTGTAGAACAGGTAGCACTCTCTCCTACTCTTAACCCCTTGAGTGCCATGACGCGTTTCCATATTCATTCTGCCTACTATTAGGTGACTGTATACAGCTTTAGAAACTTCTATGGGGGATTCAAATACTGAAGACTGTGGCGATTAATCTTCTGACCTCCATAGACCTTTTCTAATATCAATAGAATGGTCTAATTGTACACAAATTTCTAGGTAAAAATGTGCCGCAGTATTGAAGGGTTAACCAGCGCTACATGACCTTGCTACAGTGGCGTATTTACAATCAATAAACCCCAACAGATCTCTACAATGAGGCGCGTGAGGGAGATGCTGTACTGTATTATCCTGCTGGTGGTGGCGACGGCGGAGTGTAGCGTCGAGGGGGATGGGCGACCTGCAGGCATCGTGAGGCAATTGGTGGAACGTTACCTGACCTCGTGTCGCCTCGCAGTGGTGGGGGCTGGGCGGGCTGTCTCAGATCCCTCGTTCACGGAGCTTGTCAGGTACAATATTTAAAGCGCAACTCTGTAAAGACTCTGCTGAAATACTGATTTATTTGTTCATCATATGTTTGCGTTTCATTTTTTTCTATAATTATTTTTTTCCTTTGAATTTTAAGTCTTGTTTCTTATTCTAAGGTCAGTATTAACCCTTTCACTGCTGTGGTCATCCTTGGTTAACTATCAGAGCACAAAAAAAAAAAATAAAAATAAAGAAATGAAATATGATACTGTTTGCACGGACACAGAAGAGAGACAGTAGATTAATTTTGTCCTCTAAACCACAAGATCAAGTGGCGGTAATTGAATAGTCCAAAAAAAAAAAAAAATGTAAAATATTCGGTAAAGTATCTCCGGCAGTGAAAGAGTTAAGATGATAAGTGTCGCATTGTCATTAGCAGCCAAGAAGCCAAGGAGTTATTTACACGTACAAAATAAATATACATTACAAAGTTTTGTTCCTTCAGAGTGGTGGGTAAAGCAGCTCCTGGGGTGGTGGTGATGGAGGCGGAGGGTGCCTTGTCACCAGCCTCACCACGGACCACCCCCTCCATCCCGCAGCAGGCACTGGAGAGCGATGCCAAGTTCCCATGCCGTGCCTTCCTCCTGTACATGACCGCCGCCAATACGTCCTGGGCTGGGTAAGCGTGCTGCGCGGGGGTTTCGGCGCGTTGCAAAATTGTATTTTGATGTCATTTTTTCCCCTGTCGCTTAGGGAAATGGAGCGTGCGTGAGACAAAAGACACCGTAAGCCATTGTATGAGTGGTTTGATACGGTCACCCATGCAGTCTCCTCACGGTCTGTCAAGGCATCAAAGTATTAGTGGGAAAGCCTAAACTTATAAACCTTTGTGTGTATTAGTTTTCACTTATCTTTTTACTTCTACTTTCTAAACTAGGAATATACCTTTTTTTCTATATGGTGTCAAAATGGTTAAGCATTTTTTTGGGAATTATTCTTTCCGTACATTTTCTATACCAAGTTAAAGATTTTTCCTGATGTACAGTCTCCTGCAGCAGGTTCCTCGGTAAGGCGTCTCTGGATGTGTCGCCGGAGATTAGAGTGATAGGTGTGGGGCATCCCGCCTTGGCCAAACAGCTACTCACCCTGCCCGTACTCCGGAACACAGCCCACGCTCTTTACCTCGCTGTCCCTCCTCGGTCACCATTCGCTATCGACTCAGGTGATGACGATGCAGTGGAAGTCATCTCCCGCTGCCACTACTGCGACCAAGGCCACCCAGATTACGTGGTTCTCGATTACTGGCGCCCACTCGTAGGATTCCAGGAGGCCACAGATCTCTTTCCAAGTAAAATCATTAGCCTTTTTACTGCTAGACATTTATTTTTTTTTTTTTTTTTCATAGCCGCGTTTTAATTTCTAGACAACTTTTGCACTACAGCCTTCTAAATGGTTCCGTTGCTTAAAGAAAATGAAATTAACATCTTCTCTTTCTCGCTCTTTCCTGTATCTCTGAAAACTTTTTTTTCCCCAGTGTTCTGAATGTGAAGAAAGAATGGCCATAGCAGGGAAATGACTAAATATGACTCAGGCTTATTATTTCCTTGCGTTTATCAGTAAATATTTTCCAAGACTCTCTGATGGCTTCCAGGTTTTTCTCTCCCCACCAGATCAGTTCCAGGACTGCCGGAGCCACGCGTTCCAGGTGGTGTCGATGGACTGGTTCCCGTTCCTGTCATTCAGCCGAGACACGCAGCGCCCCGGTACCACTGTCACGCCGCAGGATTCCGTGGACGTGCGCATGTTGCAAGCCGTCGCCCGCACCTTAAACTTCACGTGAGCTGCATGGTGGAGTGTTGGGCCGCTGCAGTCCAGTCAAGAGTAGCTATGTAAATTTGAGCTTTGGTCTTTGCAGCGGTATGAAACTTGTGTCGTTTATTGGTTTTCTAGCTCTTTCCCATTCTTATCTCGTGTCTGTCGAGTTTAGTCTAATAATGTTGGTGGAATGATTTTTTTCAACGGCTCCTATTGCTCTGTGTCCTGACTGCTTGTTGTTCTTTGCTGTTGTCTGTGGTCTTGTGGTTTATGTAACGTATTTGTGCTACTCTTGTTACTGTTATTGCTGCTTCTGCTGCTGCTGCTGCTGCTGTTGATGCTATTGTTAGATGTTATAGCTTAGTGTGTGTGTGTGTGTGTGTGTGTGTGTGTGTGTGTGTGTGTGTGTGTGTGTGTGTGTGTGTGTGTGTGTGTGTGTGTGTGTGTGTCTGTGATGGCAGTAGCGCTAACCCTCCATGGCCTCCGCATCTGACCCTCCTGCAAACATAGAAAGGGGCCACAAGGCATAGCAGGAGGTTCAGCGTCGCGAGAGGTGCCCGCTGGGGAGGAGCAGTCAGATGCGAAGACATGGATGCATTGTTTCTCAGACATTTCCAGGAAGAAGACAATAGCGGCTATTTGTTCTGCGTCGTTTCATAAGCAATATATTCCAGAACCGGAAAAGTAATAAGGAAGGAGGGCTGCTCGGATAAATACCTCAGATTCCTTCGGGTCGTTGGCTTCCTGGCATTCAAGTGTTAGCGATGTCTTGACGCAAACTGCTCATATAGACAAAACTGTTGGTGCGTTATGGCAAGCTGTATCAGAACAATCACTACCTTTACCTGCTTGCTCCTAAACATTCTTGGTAATGACGCACTTGGTGATGAATAGATAGCATGGTTTATTTTTGTGGACTGAAATGTGTTTATTGTCTTCCCGTTACTCGTAGTATGGTGAGGCGCTGAGAATTGCAATGGTACGAACGTTTTCTTTCATTTATATCTATTTTCTATTTGTCTTTTATCTATTTCAAAAGATAAGTGATTTTTAATATTAGTTATCAAACTCTCATTAACTGCGTCATTCACTAGAAGTCAATAATACGTTTAGAAATCAGAGTTGCACACTAAATCATCGAATAAACGTCTCTATTTCCAGCGGCAAGGGATTGTGTGTATCTTAGCTGACAGGACTGTATGATACCTTTGTCCTTAAATGTATCTTGTCATCGTAACTGATCTCACTTATTCTACTTTTCTTTTTATATATTTTTTTTCATGAAATCATATATTCTTATAGATCACATTAAGTCCAAATACCCACTCATCAACTCATCCCTCTTCCCCGCACACTAGTAATTATAACCAACAAAAGAAACACTCAAAAACAATCAGTGCCACACACCAGCAGTTGTCCCATCCATCCTCCTTCCCTCATATCATTCCACACCATCTGTCCATCCTACCCTGTCCATCCTACACCACCTCGTCTATACTACCTTCCTACACCAGTACCCTTCGTCCGGCCACCCTACCATTCCACACCACCTTGTCTTGCATCCCTAGCATCCCACACCACCCATCCTATACCACCCATCCTGCACACCCGGCTAGCTTCGTAAGGGTGACGGACTACAGACGAGGTGATTATGCATACGCGTACCTCCCAACTGACCTGGGTGTCTTGTGTTGTGAGGTACGTGATGCGAGTGCCTGAGGATGGCCAGTGGGGCGTGCTGCAGAAGGATGGGCTGTGGACAGGCACCGTGGGGACCTTGCAACGCCGCCTCGCTGACTTCTCAATGCTTTTAAACTGGTCCTCCAAGCGATTTCATGCTATCGACTTCTCCCGCATCTACGCCGCCGAGCCCTTGGTCATCGTCTCCACACAGCCACGCCCTCGCCCGCACTACCTTGCCCTCGTCGCGCCCTTTACCTGTTAGTCAAGTTAGATTTTTCCACTCCTTTTTAACACTTTCACTCTAGTCATGCTGTATTAACAGTCATAGCACATGGGTATAAAAGAAGAGGATGCAATAAAAGGTTGACATCGTCTTTTCTAAGGTATAGAACCATACATTCAAGAAACTGTCCTGGGAAACAAGTGTCCGAAAGCTGTGCATGATTACGAGAAAGTGTTGTACTGCAGTGAAGGGCTAGGTGTCAGGCCTCTCTGTGTTATGGTGTGACGAACGAGGGAGTGTGATGGTGTGTGATGAGTGAGCGTGCATGGAGGCGATAAGGGTCTCGGAGAATACAGCAGGAATGATGTGCCTATACATATACAAGATACTCTGTGTATGGTGTGTGTGTGTGTGTGTGTGTGTGTGTGTGTGTGTGTGTGTGTGTGTGTGTGTATGGGATATGTTGGTTTGCTGAACGACCCGTGCAATCTCTCTCTCTCTCTCTCTCTCTCTCTCTCTCTCTCTCTCTCTCTCTCTCTCTCTCTCTCTCTCCCGGGAAATAGGGGTGAAAAGAGAAAATAGTGAGGAAATATTTAGAAATACCGATTATGATAGGTATTTTGGAGAGAGAGAGAGAGAGAGAGAGAGAGAGAGAGAGAGAGAGAGAAAATCACCATCTGTATCGCCATTGTTCGCATCCACAGCTGACTCACTCCCTTACAATAACTAATGACTGTTATAACACTTACTGGAGTCACCGTGGGCTGAGGGAGGGAGCGAGGCGAGAGACAATGATGCGGCCTTGGTATAATCCGTCCCCTTGACCTTGCTCGCTCCCTCGTCACCATGAATATGTTGGTACTTAAACGAACGCTGCTTCCCGCTTCGTCATCTGTGGCTACATTACTCACACACTCCTCTAGGGAAGACTGTAAACAGAAGAGTTTGCTATCAGTGTGTTGCTCTCTTCTTCGCGTGAATAAGCTGTTTATAATGGATTCGAAACAGAATATAATGGGTTCGAATTGGAAATATGGGTTCTTGCAAGATGTAATGGGGTTAAAGAAGAAGTAATGGTTCAAACAGGAGATAATGGGTTCCAGCAAGAAATAATGAGTTCAAGCAGAAAACATTGGGTTCAAGTTTTGACAAAGTAAGATCAGAGAGAGAAAAAAAGGAATTGATCTTTCAACTATATAGTAGACGACGAATTGTTAGTGCAGAGTCATTAGCGAATATCAAGAGAAGATTAGACAACTTATGAATGATGATGATGGATGGAAATATGCTTTAAACATGGAGTGCCGCGTGCAGACCTGATGAGTTCTTGCAGCTTTTATGTTCTTATGTTCAATTGTTGGCGTACATAAGAAAATCAGGCAGCTGTAATATAAGACAGCTTGACTACACTTGGCAGTTCATGTATAGCTACTCGTATGTTCATATATGTTTATCTGTCATTATTGTTCATGAATTATTTTAATCTTCTCTTAAAGTTCATTATCAAGTACTTGAAACCTAATTAACGAGTCTATTATCTATCTCATTGTTTAAGATGGAATTACTGCAACGTAGTGAGTACAGCTAGTTCAAAATTAATATTCAGCATCTACAAAATTGTAAAGCTGCCCTCGTACACAGTATTTCTTCCCCAGCGAGGTGCAGAAGGGTAGAATGATGCATACCAATGTCCGCATTACAGTCGAGGTGTGGTCCTTCCTGGTGGGTGTGAGCTTATCTGGCGGAGCAGTTCACTGGGCACTGCAGAGGTTCCGTCGCCGCCTATTGCAAGGGACCGGGACAACAGAGGTGAGGGACCCGGCGGGCAAGAGTTATGCCTCCGCTCTGCTCTACACCACCGGGGTCCTTCTACAGAATCCGCCCTTCAAACTCCCTAGAAACCTTACTGGCCAGGTAACATTCATTCAGACTTTTATGTCCCTGACGTGTGAACGAGCACATAGGACAGTGTTGTTGGTGTTCATGTAATGCAGTCATTGTAGGCAGGCACGACCTCAGGGTCAGTCATGCTGGAATTAGAGGTGCCGTTACGTGGAGGGACCAGAATGGTGATCTGAACCGGCTGGCCAGGGTTGCTGCTGCTGCTGCTGCTTCTATCTGACAGCATTCATGCGCATCAAGAGTCAACTCACTTCTTTATTACCGAGTATAGCTGCAAGATGTCAGGCTGAGTTGCAGCTTCGTTTATGAGGCAGCTTAATGAAAAGCCTGAGGAGATTCCAACAGTCACGTGTGCACAGATGCTGGTGGGGTGGTGGCTACTGTTTGGCCTGTTGACAGCGGCTACCTACCGGTCTTCTCTGATCGCCCACCTATCGGTGCCGGCCATGAGCGCGCCTGTGGACACTTTCGAGGAACTGATAGGCCGTGCTGGGTGGTCTTGGGGGCTGGAGCCAACATATGGCGCCGAATGGGAATGGTTCAAGGGTAGCGCTTCGCCCACCGTCAGGAAGGTCTTCCAGGGAATCGAGGTACGTATAGTACAATGAATGTTCTTTTCGTAATTAGGAAGCAATGGTCATGCAAATAACACGGATTATTCTTCACAATGACCCCACCTCTCTCGTCAAGGTACTGCCAACCAAGGAGCACCTGCAACGTGTCATGGCGGGCAGCCACGCCCTTCTCACCTGGAAATTTTACATTCAGTCCCTTATCGCCTCGCGCTTCACTGACGCCAGCGGCTACACTCCCCTCTACATTGGCCGCTCTCAGCAGTACGTCAGCACCGGCTACGGTTGGGGCTTCAGGTGAGTCTCGCGGGAAGCAGCAAAACAGCGCGAGATGACTCGATCGATAACCTCAGGAAAGTGTCTAAAAACAGCGAAATCACTGCGCAGCAGAGACAGATGTTTGTTTATCTCCTACAGGAAAGGCGCACCGTTCCTCCGCCGTATAAATGAAGTAAAGCAGTGGCTGCTGGAGGCAGGACTCGTCAACTACTGGCTGGATGACCTCATCCAGGCCTCGGCGCAGGCAGCCAGGATGAAGCAGGCCGCGGCAGGGGGTACGGAGCAGGTGTGTTGGAGACTGGAGAGGGAGCTAACCTGCCTTTTTATACCTTAAGGATACTTCATCTTCATTACATATATACCGATTAAAATAGACATTGAATTGCACATATGTTAATGTAACAAATATTTTTTCACTATTAATTAAAGTGAACAGATTTTCCTGATGTAGTGACTAATCAATTTTAATGTCTGAATACATAATGATTCCAACGAACCGTGCATCGTGTTAATGAAAATGTATAGAGGGGCTGATAATGTCGAAGAAATACTGATGACAAAATAACAAGTAATACCTTCACACAGAAAGAGCAGGCCAGGGCGGCAGAGGACGGGCGCTTGGTGCTGGGATTGGGTCACCTGCAGACTGCTATGTACCTCCTGGTGGTGGGGTCCGGGTTTGCCTTCCTAGGCCTGCTGGGGGAACTGGTCTTGCCCCATCATTGAGGATGCCTACACCAGGAACTAAACTCCGCCTCATCATCCTGGAGTAGTGGCAGTTTCCTTTTGTTCCCGAGACTTGCATATTTTCATCACGAGTCTCTGATGTTCTCGTAGCAGCCTGTAGCGTCACTGGCTCAGGAAGAATAATATATCGACCTCAAATTACCTGCCACGTGTATTTTTTTTTTCAGATATCATGAGAACACTCTCTCTCTCTCTCTCTCTCTCTCTCTCTCTCTCTCTCTCTCTCTCTCTCTCGAACACGTGCTCCACATTTACTATTCAAATACAAACTTTTATTTCATTTTACTGTTTCCTTTTTAACCTTGGTTTCATCATCTAATGGTCAAAACATGAACTATCTTTGTTTCTAAATATTTTTCATGTCCCTATCTTGGCAAGTAAATCGTAGCTCCCAAAACAAACGAGCGTATCTCAGTTTTTGGCAAGATTAAGAGATTACCACCACCAGATTACTTGCGGTGAGATCTGCAGAATTGTTGAAGTGGTGTGTGAAGTGCATTAGTTTTGGAGATATGAGGCTTTCATCATATATGTATCTCAAATTGAGACGAATATTTCTGTGACAAAGAGGCGTATGTTTAGATAAGCTAATTTATTACGATACCCTGTCACCATGTAGAATGGGCGTATGCCGAGATCCGCTTGTTTGTGTTAACTCGAGCGGTATGTTCAAACAATTTTAATTTAGATACCCATACATTCCCTGGTAATCCCATTTTCCTTTTAATGATAAAAAAAAAAAGTCATATGCAGGAGTTCAATTCATTAACTATGAAACAGCGACTTCCACAAACTGCAAAAGAGGATCCTCCTAAATTGTATTCTCAACCTCCCACAATTGCAAAAGACAAGTATGATGACTTAAATGTCGCGGTGTACAAGTGCCTTCCCAGGAGTTAAGGTGTCTGAATATGTGAGTTTTTAAAAATCTTTGCCACACTGAGACTGATGGAAGTGGTGCATTCTATGAGTGACACATTCTTTTATCATTGTTTGCTCCAAAGAGAACTTTCAATGAGTCATGTGATTAAGTGAATAATACCTTAATATGGAAAGTGTAAAAACACTGTGAACGTATATTTTCATGGTTTCTTTATTATTGCATTCCTGATCTCTGAATATTGTAACAAAAGATTATGATTACTTATTGTTCCTTTGCAAAGGTGCCTCATCAATAGTTTTAAAGTATCTGGGTGTGATTTTTTTTTTCTAAGGCAGGTGATTTGATGAGTATTCTTTATCATTGTTTGTTTCAAAGATAACTTTGGATGCTTTTTGTAAATAAGGTGATTAGATTACTTTATCTTAAAATGTTTAGTATGAAAATATCAACAAAATGTGTATTTGCTTAGTTTTGTATTGCTTATGAAATACTGTAAAGGAATAGGAAAAAGTGGAATCAAGATTTTTTAAGCAAAAAGCAAGCATGAATGTTCTCTCATCAACATTATACATTTTCATTTAATTTTTCTTAATTACAAGTATTACAGTAAGCCCCCGCACTTGGCGAATTAATTGGTCTAGCGAAACTACCGCCAAATGCTAATTTTGCCAAGCACGAGTTCTTCATACCATATAAATTGCCTAAGAAATGCCTCAATCAGCCTTGGGTCATTGCCAAAGTCCCTCTTTTGACCCCTAAAATACCATCTTTCGAGCTGAAATAAAATCTTTTGCCTTCACATATTAGAACACATGTACAAAACAGACCAATAAACGATAAATAAAAGCTAATAAGACACGATATAAAGGCTGTAACTAACCTGACTCTGGTACATCTAATGCTCTAAATATGTCACTGTTTCTGCCTCAATCGTCTATCATCTTGATAATTTTCTCCTTTTCACTCACTCCGTACGATTTGTGATGCTTTCCTTGTCTGTACTCCCGTTTTTCCACCCGTTTCCCTTGCCCACTTTCGTCCTTGATGCCACCACCATTGTCCTTAGTCCTTACGCCCACCGGTACCGCCTGTTTCGATGGTAGAGGCCATGTTGGCAATACATCGCCAGAATTCGTTCCTACGCTAGCAGAACAGAGGGTAGAAGAAACAAAATGGCAGAAAGGGACTTTCACACTGCGTTCTGATAGGTTTAGAGAGAGGTCTGACGTCACCGGGGAGCCGCGTGGTTCGGCGTGCGGCCGCCTGGGAACAACCAAGATTGAATTCAAATCGCCAAGCGTGCACTCGTGGCCTGTGGCCACCCTACCGCCAAGCTGAGATTCGCCAAATGCGGGGGCTTACTGTACAACTTTCATTTTCACTTATGAAAATACCCAATTATTCAAGTAGTTGCTATTCATTTTGGATGCATCCATGCATTAAGTCTTTAGATGAGAACCTATAGAGATGTTAATTCCCACACAAAGATTAATAGTGATCCATTTGGTTCCAATAAAGTAATAAGTTCATTTCACACTCATGTTGTTTATTACTACATCTTAAACATTTTTCAGCTCCTTTAGGCTTTCATCTCATATTCTCATAACATGCAGTGTGGTACAACATGCTCATTGAGTAAGTATTCAGAGTTATATAAGACATAGATTACATTACTTTTTGGTGTAACTCAGTGATAATCTGAAGGATCACAATTTACCATGTCAGAAAAATGCTTGATTAAAAAGACAAAAAGGCGTAAGCAAGCATTCCACTTTCAGAAAACTTTAGGTCACAAGACAAACAAGCGTATCATCTTTTACCCCCTAAAAATACCTAAAAACTCCATCTACATAACTTTAAAACTATTCCAGTAGTAAATGAAAGCATATAGTAAAAAACTTCCAATCGCTCTCCTAAAAAAACAGCAAAAACTGAGATACGTCACTTCGTTTTGGGAGCCGCGAAATGCATATCTGGTCAATGCATACCTTCCTTCTTAAGCCACACTGTTCACCACAGGCCACCCTCTTCTACCTTCTCCAACACCATACATTCAAGACTTATGCCTGAAATTACCGTGTTCTTACTTATCATTCTTGGAAATAAATAAATAAACGATAAACAAATTAATAAAATAAACAAATACATGCACAACCAACAGGCACCATTCTGCTCATGGATGATGCACATTTCATACTATTAGCAACCACCCAAAAGAAGTTACTTTCTCTTCAAACATTTACATTAGCATAACCTGTAGCTTACCCAGCTTATGTTTTTATCTCCCTCCTGAACTTCCTCAGTTGTGATCAAGAAACCATTTTGCTATGTATGTCTGTCTACATTCCAGCAGTATTAAGAATCAAAGGCTTTTATCTTACACTTAGCTATCTCTCAAAAATTTCTGCCATCTCTTTGTTATAACTCTCTTTTCAGTGAAAATTTAGCAATTTCCTGTGCACACTTTATTGTTCTGATATTCTCTTCATTGATTTCCAAAAACAGTGTTATCTTTTAAATCATATAATTTTTTTTCTGCACAAGTCATCTGCACTACATCAGATCTCTATGCTACCTCTTCACTCCACCATTTACTTCCCTTTCCTTCCACAAACTTCACACACCACAAACATCTTCAGTAGTCAGTACACTCCACCACTGCGTGACTGAACAGCTATTCTTCTTTCACATTCCCATAAACTAGCCCATTCATTGTGTTAATGTATCCAAAAGAGCAAGGCATGACACAGTGACACATATATAACATATAAGAAGCAAAGCAATTTATTAACATCATAGTAAGCATTTTGGCACCAAACACATCCACATACTCTCTCATAAGTACAATCTAGCATGTATGTATTCATCAAAATATGCATTAGTGTGACTGCTTTTTATTGGAACAAATAGCACATTAAACTATTCATGACAATATATCAAACATTCATACACAAACAATGTATGCCAAAAAAATAGTATACAAAAATATTATTGAACTCATGCACATCTTTTTTCCATTAATTATTAGTTTATGGGCAGTAAATAATTAGAAGCTAACATTGTATACATTCTAAAAAAAAAATATATAGTACCACAACAGTACCATAACTTTCATGAGATTAAATAGTTTCTGAATGAAAAAAACAATAAATTCTTAATGTTTCCTATTAAAAACAATGCCTCTATCTTCCTATAATATGTACTATACCCACTCACATGTAACAATCCTATATAAATCACACTGTTAAAAATAATGAATGCAATGGTTTCTTTCACTGAGTCAAAGCTACTATCTTTAGAGCTTTGCTATGAAAAATCAACCTGACATGAATTATCACCTTGCCACTAGTCTCTCATATGAAAGCACCACAAAATGTAAAACGTACTTTCACAGGTGCCATGGATTTGAAAAATGAATAAATAAATAAAATAAATACTATATGAATAAATAAATATTTACAAAAAATAAAGACTGCAAAATAAATTAATAAATATAAAAACAATTAAAATGAAGTAAATAGTTAACTAAAATAATGAGTAATAATGATAATAATAGATATGCAAAAGCATCCACTTTATGCCTTAAGTTGCACAGACTGCTTAGTGATGAAGGACATGCATGCACCTTACCATTACACACAGCTCCCTCAGCCCACATCTCAGCATGCTAGCAATGGCAGGGCTACTGTGCCTCAGGATGATGTCAGCAATGTGTGTGTGCTTCCCTGTCATACAATACCCCCTTAACCTCAGCTCTACATAATGGCAGTTACTATGTACAAAATAGCACAGTGTCGTCAATCAATTTTTTTTCAGTTAAAGCAATGTCATGACTCAGATGGCTGTTGATGAAATGCCAAAGGAAGCCATTGCTGCATGAAAGAGTTAATACCACTAGAAGCACCTTGTTGGATACTGTTGGACAATATCGCAGAAAAGCAAGTTGTTCAATTGGCAGAATTGCATAAGTGTGAGAAGATCAGTTCTAGCTGCTCTGGCCCAGAAAAGCTCAGTGCGGGAAGTAATGTGGAGTTAAAAAATACTGCCCATGGAATGTGTGTACCTCACATAAATTAGTGTCATGTTGGTGAAGGAGTAACAAGATGCATTAATGGGAAGTGAGTATGAGGCCTGCACTAAAATGAAATCTTAAACTCCTTAAATCATAACACACAACAATGAATATGACAAGCACTGCTTATGTTGCCACAACTGCACAGTGACAGAAGCAAAAAGCATATAATAGTAAAGAAAGAGCAAAAGTAGGCAATAATAAAAAAGTTCAGAACAATTCAAGAAAAATTAAACAATTTATGAGATAGATATTTAAGGAAAAGAGAATAGGTTTTGATGCAAGGAAAGCTGAATTGATAAAAGTGATGAGAGAGGTTGGCTTCTGTGCAAAGATACTATGAATCCCGTTTGACTAAGAATGTTTGGATAGATAGAAAAGTAGATTTGATACTATATAGTTTGAACTTTATACCATTATATGTAACATTTTTTCTTTGCAATATTTGCCAAACACAATTTTTTTTATTCCCACTTGCATCATTCCAATTTCTTGTACTGATAGTTATTCATTAACTTTGAAACAGACTATTATCTTCTGCTATTCTCTTCTCTCCTTCCATCCTCTCAAAAGAAAATCAATAAAAACATGAAAAAATAAATGAATAAATGGACAAATAGGATATAAAAAATAAATAAACAAAACAAAATAACTATCACACTGAAACTGGTCCTGATATCTATTTGTAATTCTTCAACTTTAATAGTGTGTGTGTGTGTGTGTGTGTGTGTGTGTGTGTGTGTGTGTGTGTGTGTGTGTGTGTGTGTGTGTGTGTGTGTGTGTGTGTGTGTGTATCCTGTACTTTAGAATTGCATCTGTAAAACTAAAAATGCACAACATGATAGTTATTCCTATACAAGTGACTTTACCCTCTTGACCAATGCCCACTGGCTGGACAGAGAACAAGAAGGGGAAGGCAGAGTAGACACTCACCAGCTCACACTACTGTGGTAGGCTGAGAGGGAGCTGTACCTTTGCTTCCTCTTCCATTTGCTTGAAACTGGAATGTGATATTACAATGTGTTTATTATACACAAATAGCACACCTCTCACTGTCAACTGTTTCTTGTGATATTGAAGAATCCCATCACTAAGTCTGTGCTGAGGAACTCTTGCTCATGAATCAAAGCACTAAAAAGCTAATTTAAAGCTTGTCTTCTTCAAACATTGCTATGAATTAGTAATTAGTAATGTGGCAAAAAAGATAATGATGGTGGAGACATAATGATGATAATGAAAATGATATGATATGGTGATGACATCCCTTTTTTTTTTTTTCCGTGTGGTTGAAATTTCAAATATACTGAATGTCAATGATTCTAACAAACTGACCTGTGATATAAAAAAATGATGATGTAGAAAATGAATATTAGTATTGTTCTGTACTGGTTTCTCTCAACAACCTCCCTTTCTTCAATGATTAAGACTGGGCCATTCAGGTATAAACTCTATGTGTAAAATAAAAATAAAAAAAACTAAAAAACATCACTAAACATTCACCTCCTGTGGGGCTTCATCATGGTTAAGTCCTGTATAACCAATCTTCCTGGTGATGAAGTTCCAGTACGGCAGAAATATGCTCTTTAACTTTTGCTTATTAAAGTAGGCGACGGCGAGCAACAAGGACGTGGTGAACACGAGCAGGAAGGATAGAGCACCAATGGTAGCCGAGGAATATCCATGTGAGTAACCTGTATGACTCAAGGAACCCATGGCCCTCATGTTGTCTGACATGCCATAAGAAGGACACTGTAGTTCATGAACCTGCAAAGCAAAATGAGTGACAAATTAGTTGTCAATCTTTAAGAGTCTTCTACCGAGTAGGCTTATATGAAAAACTCTGATGTAAACAAATAATGATATTGCCATAGTGAAGCAGCAAAAGTAGAGTGTGGCAAAGAAAACCAGACATCATTATAGAAAAGGTGGTTACATATGCCTCTTATGAAATACATTATTGTACAAGAGAACATGAACAATTGCTGAACATCTTTGGAGAGTTTAGAGCAAAATTAATAATCAAATATGGTAAAAAGTCAATTAATGATTTCCATTGTAGAGGAGTAAAATGGGGGATGTTTCAAGTAAAGTGGTAATGAGATCACCTCAAGATAAATCAATAAAACTAAATCTGGTATTCACTATAAGGAATAAATCTTACATTTTTTTTTTTTTTTTTTTTTACGTAGGGAAGAGGGCCAGCCAAGGGCAAAAAAAAGAAAGATAAAAAAAAAAGGCCCACTTGAGTGCTGGCTCTCAAAAAAAGAAAGATAAAAAAAAAAGGCCCACTTGAGTGCTGGCTCTCTAAAAAGTGTAAAAAGTGCAAAAACCGTCAGCCAAAGAAGGGGAGCAAATACCTCGATACCTCCCTCTTAAAAGAAGACAAGTTGTAGGAATTCGGAAATACAGATGCAGGGAGGGAGTTCCAGAGTTTACCAGTGAAAGGGATGAATGACAGAGTACTGGTTAACTCTTGCATAAGAGAGTTGGACAGATTAGGGATGAGAGGAAGAAGAAAGCCTTGTACAGCGAGGCCGCAGGAGAAGGGGAGGCATGCAGTTAGCAAGATCAGTAGAACAGTTAGCATGAAAATAGCGATAAAAGATAGAAAAGGATGCAACATTCCGGCGGTAAGAAAGAGGCTGAAGGCAGTTAGTCAGAGGAGCGGAGTTGATGAGAAGAAGAGCTTTTGATTCCACCTATCAAGCAAAACTGTGTGACTTGAACCCCCCCAAACATGCGAAGAGTACTCCATACAGGGACGGATAAGGCCCTTATACTGAGTAAGCAGTTGGAAGGGCGAGAAAAACTGGCGGAGACGCCTCAGAACACCTAACTTCATAGAAGCTGTTTTAGCAAGAGATGAGATGTGAAGTTTCCAGTTAAGGTTATGAGCAAAGGACAGACCGAGGATACTCATTGTGGAAGAGGGAGACAGTTGAGTGTCATTGAAGAAGAGGGATAGTTGTCTGGAAGGTTGTGTCGAGTTGATAGATGGAGGAATTGAGTTTTGAGGCATTGAAAACTACTAGATTTTCTCTGCCCCAATCGGAAATCTTAGAAAGATCGGAAGTCAGGCGTTCCGTGGCGTCCCTGCGTGATCTGTTGACTTCCTGAAGGGTTGGACGTCTCTGAAAGAACGTGGAAAGATGTAGGGTGGTATCATCAGCGTAGGAGTGGATAGGGCAAGAAGTTTGGTTAAGAAGGTCATTAATGAATAATAGAAAGAGAGTAGGTGACAGGACAGAACCCTAAGGAACACCACTATTAATAGGTTTAGAAGAACAGTAGCCGTCTACCACAGCAGCAATAGAGCGGTCGGAAAGGAAACTTGAGATAAAGTTGCAGAGAGAAGGATAGAAGCCGTAAAAGGGCAGTTTTGAAATCAAAGCTTTATGCCAGACTCTATCAATCTCTAAAAAGATGATGACCAAGACTCAGTAAGGAAAGCCAGAAGATCACCAGTAGAGCGACCTTGAAGGAAGCCATACTGGCGATCAGACAGAAGATTGTGAAGTGACAGATGTTTGAAAATCTCCCTATTCAGGATAGATTCAAAAACTTTAGACAAGCAAGAGATTAAAGCTATAGGATGGTAGTTTGAGGGGGTTAGAACGGTCACCCTTTTTAGGAACAGGCTGAATGTAGGCGAACTTCCAGCAGGAAGGAAAGGTAGAAGTCGATAGACAAAGTTGGAAGAGTTTGGCCAGGCAAGGTGCAAGCACAGAAGCACAGTTTTTGAGAACAATAGGAGGGACCCCATCAGGTCCATAAGCCTTCCGAGGGTTTAGGCCAGCAAGGGCATGGAAAACATCATTACGAAGAATTTTGATTGTAGACATGAAATAGTCAGAGGGAGGAGGAGAGGAGGACAAGCCCAGAATCGTCCAAGGTGGAGTTGTGAGCAAAGGTTTGAGAAAAGAGTTCAGCTTTAGAGACAGAAGAGATGGCAGTGGTGCCATCAGGATGAAATAAAGGAGGAAAGATGAAGAAGTGAAGTTATTTGAGATGTTTTGGCTAGATGCCAGAAGTCACGAGGAGAGTTTGAGTTTGAAAGATTTTGACATTTCCTATTTATGAAAGAGTGTTTGGCAAGTTGAAGAACAGACTTGGCATGATTCCGGGCAGAGATATAAAGTGCATGAGATTCAGGAGATGGAAGGCTCAAGTACCTTTTGTGGGCAACCTCTCTATCATGTATAGCACGAGAACAGGCTGAGTTAAACCAAGGTTTAGAAGGTTTAGGTTGAGAAAAGAATGAGGAATGTACGCCTCCATGCCAGACACTAACACCTCTGTTATGCGTTCAGCACAAAGAGATGGGTCTCTGACACGGAAGCAATAATCATTCCAGGAAAATCAGCATAATACCTCCTCAGGTCCCCCAACTGGCAGAGGCAAAACGCCAGAGGCACCTTCGCTTTGGGGATCCTGTGGAGGATTGGAAAAATAGGACAAGATACAGAAATGAGATTGTGATCGGAGGAGCCCAACGGAGATGAAAGGGTGACAGCATAAGCAGAAGGGTTAGAGGTGAGGAAGAGATCAAGAATGTTGGGCGTGTCTCCAAGACGGTCAGGAATACGAGTAGGGTGTTGCACCAGTTGCTCTAGGTCATGGAGGATAGCAAAGTTGAAGGCTAGTTCACCAGTCAGTGAGAGGAAAGCCAAAGCTGGTGGTGAACATTGAAATCTCCAAGAATGGAAATCTCAGCGAAAGGGTAGAGGGACAGAATGTGCTCCACTTTGGAAGTTAAGTAGTCGAAAAATTTACTATAGTCAAAAGAGTTAGGGGAGAGATAAACAGCACAGATGAATTTAGTTTGAGAGTGACTGTTAAGTCGTAGCCAGATGGTGGAAAATTCGGAAGACTCAAGAGCGTGGGCACGAGAGCAAGTTAAGTCATTGCGCACATAGACGCAACATCCAGCTTTGGAATGAAAATGAGAATAGAGAAAGTAGGAGGGAACAGAGAAGGGGCTACTGTCAGTTGCCTCAGACAGCTGTGTTTCGGTGAGGAAAAGATGAGGTTTAGTAGAGGAGAGGTGGTGTTCCACAGATTGAAAATTAGATCTAAGACCACGAATGTTGCATGTACAAGACATGATATATATATATATATATATATATATATATATATATATATATATATATATATATATATATATATATATATATATATATATATATATATATATATACACCTAAAAATAGTTACCATGTTCTGGAGACCATAGGAAATAATGAAGTGAAGTGAATGAAGGAAATGCTGAAAATGAGGGGAAAAAATTGACATGGAGACTTTACTGATCTATCAAAGATCCTTAATGACTTCTTTGTGGAGAAATGCAAACAGAAAATAAAGAATATATTGCACTAAGTAATGACAGAAAAATCTTTAAAAGAGGAAAGAGAATGGAAAGAGATGAAAAGTATATCATGAAAGACGAAGACAAAAACTCTGATGAAAAGAGTAGTATAGACGCTAGTAAAGAAAGAATTTGTGGAAATACGATAGCAGGAAGAAAGTAATTTAAAAAAATATTTTTGACAAGTGTATAGAAGAAAGAAAATTATTTTATGTATATGCAACTGGAAAATAAAAAATTGAGAAAAACTAGTTCAACAACACATAATTCCATACTTTACCTCTTTTAAAGTTTTTCCAATATTAGAACTTGGGTATCCATCTATACACTTGAAGTCTCTCCAGCCCTCAATATCAACATCTGTTTTGTTCAACCATTCTATGAAATGTTTTGAGCGACAATCACACACAATAATGTTTTGCTGCATCCTTATCTTAATCTTAGGAGATTTGATTCTTGTAAACTCATCTAGTTTCCTCATTGCATCATCAGAGAACCTGAAAAATACAAATACTTTAATTAAAACCTGAGAAATATTAGATTATGTATAATATATTGTGAAATATACTACCACTCTTCCTGTGGTAGGATTAACAAAATATTGAGTGGCACTGTATTCTTTGTGCAAGCTATTATGGCATGGGTGAATGGACAACAATTCTCAAGAACTTCCATGAGAGATTTAATTCCTTTTGTCAAACTGGAAGATCAAGCCAGATGCAACCAAGGCTGCAGGTAAATTAAGTACAGCATGGCTAAACCAGATAACTGTTGGGTTCTGACAGACTCAGGTAGACTAAACAACCAATTCCAACAATGTGGTCAGTGAGGACTGGTCTTCTGCTTTACCCCAATAGGTGTTGAACCAAGAATGTGCATGCTGTGTGAGTGTGCCGTGTGTACATGTGTATATAAAGAGTGTCTTGTCTCCTGTTTTAAAGATTGACAGATACATGCTTTTGTATAGGACATAACATGAAATTCTTATCTGCAGTAAAAAGACTTCATAGAAACTGTCTTTGTCACATATAGCAATTAAATCAAGTTGCTATAAGACCCTTCAGGTAACCTAATAATGAATGCATTTTTTGCTTTAGTTACTTCCACACTCCCTTTCACTTAAAAATTATCCATGTGTCTAATGCAACACAACCAGCTGCTTTGCCTCATTTTCTCCTTTGTCTTTACATTTGTGAGGCAATTTCTGATAACAGCATTTCATCATGCTCTTTTCTTTATACTCCAACTTCTTGATATCATCTTTAATAGTCTAATTTTTATTACCATAAAGTATTGATACTTCTAACACAAAGTAAAATCAATATCATTGAGAATAGGGAATTAATTTCATAAACATTTACATCCACAATAAGCTTTTACCACAAGACTTCTTTCCCGTATGAATGTTTTGCATTCTTTATGCTATTATGTGATTTTCAAAATAAAAACTGCATATTAAAATGATCATTTAACCATAAAATCCTTGCATTCCTCTTGCACTTGCTCAAAGAACATTGCCAAATGTCATTTCATTCTGTTCAAATTTTTATGGCCACCTAGGTGTATAGTACATATGTTCCAAGATTTATACTCTTGGTTTACCTTCTGAAGTTTTTGCATAAGTATGAAGTTTGATAACATATTTACTCATCCAGAACATGCTGATCAATCTATGTACCAGGTCAAAGAAAAAGGCTAACATGGACACACATACTTAACATCACATTCATGCATCAAAGATCAAGTACTATATAATAATAAATACCTGGTAATCATATTCCTTTCCAAGTTGATGTATCGCAGTGAATGCAAGCAGTCTATACTGAAGTCAAAGTCTCTCAGTCTGTTATCAGTGAGCAGAAGCTGCTCCAACTTTGGTAGTTGGCAAAACACTCTGGTATTGTTCCCAATAGACCAAATTTCATTCTGCTCCAGATGCAAAGTCTTCAGAGAACTGAAATAAAAAAGTAAATGATAATTTGTATAACAAAGAAAATACATCATAACCTATATAAAATGGTTCCTTATAAGTCTTCTTTGGCCAATCTATACTAACTGCAATTGTCATACCTTATTTCAAACAATACCTCATTACTGCTGCCTGAGGTGGTGCAGTGCATACCACACTGCAGTCTGTATTTCCCTATGAAGCAGACAGTCTTGATGGTGAACCACATACCTATTCAGATTAGGAACATGAGGCATCCCCATTTTCCCTGTCTACTATAAGAAGCTACTGAAATGGGCAGAGTCAGCAGACTGAGATTCCTTTCCTCTGAATAATCCTACAATGAAATAAAGCACAGCATAGAAGGGGAGGCTCAGTTCTCACACTTCAATGATTGAATCAGTGAATGTATGGATGTACAGTCCACAGATGGTAGGAGTAAAGCTAAAAATGTGAGGATTGCTAAATTTCTGAGAAATATAGATAAATTTGTTGGATGTATAGAATTGGAAATAGAATTTTCCATCAAATATGATGAAAAAAGAAAGTGAAATTCTGACAAGAATTGTGTGGTGTGTATGAGTCAATGGCACTGAAATGGATGAAGAGAGGTGGTTAACATCCCTTGCAACTTACTCCAGTCTACTTTCATAGAAAATATCCTCCAAGCTCAGCAGGTAGTCTGTAGAATTGATCCTCTCTGAGAAAGCATTGGTCAAGTGGAGGTGCTCCAACTCATCAAAGTTGCTAAACAATCTTGGTCTCTCCTTTTCATCAGTGATCTCCAAGTCATTGTGGTTTAAAATGAGTGTCTTAACTGCAGATACCTTAAAACGAATCACAAAACAACATTAGACAAGCCAAGCACATTTAAGAAGTATAGGAAAAATAAAGTCATGGACAAAGCTACAATTACAGATAACACGATAAAATAACCTCTTAAACATAAAAAGCACAGAAAAAAAAGAAAAAGAAAATAGCTGAGTGTGTACACACAGTAGGAGCAAAAGATGCAAACTGAAAATAAAATCATTTGAAAATGCAGAAAAAAAAATAAGTTATTGAAAAATACATATGACAACATAACTGAAGTACATAAAAGGTAGGTTCAGTATCATCTGTGTTATGAAAAGATAGGTAAAAAGGAAACATAACAGCAAAACTAGAAGAAAATAAAAAGAATATACTAGACTGCAAGTCTGGTGACAACAGAGTTAAAGCTAACCCAACTCTACTTGTTCCTTGATGATCATCCTGGTCTCATCAACATCAAAATGTTGCACTCATATTGCCTTGAATGTCCAGCCTGAGCAACCTCCAACCATTCCCTCTCATTGCTTCTCTTTCTTGAAGTTTCTATGACACTCCTATGAAAACAGTACTCACTGAATATAGTGGAGATTTGAGGAAATGACATGTTGGGAATAAATAGCCAGGAAATAGGAAATCTATAGGTACTTTGTAGTTTCCTCTTCTTTCATTGGTCTTAATAGTTGTTTCCTCTGCAATGGCACAAAGCTATGCATAAAGAGGGCAGAAAGATCCATAAGTATTTTTTTCAAGGAATCATTAAGACTGGGATATCTTTGCTTAATTTCTAAAACAAAGTAGAAACTAAAGAACAAAGTTAAAAAGCCAATTGCAGAACCCTGAGACACTAGCAATTCCTGGTTATGCTTCATATATGTATTGCCATTCAAGACATGACTTGACGTTAAGCATCAGTGCTGTGTCATAGGAATGGTTCAGACTCACCCTGTGGAAAGTCTTGCCCTGAATGAAGCGAATGTGATTACTGGATAAATCGATGGTATCTAAATCATCAAAGAATTCAGTCTTGTTGAACAGATTTATTGGTAGCGTTGGGATTGTGTTTCCAGTGAAGATGAGAACTTCAGTTCTGCAATACAAAGGTTCATTAATGGTAAAGAAAAAAATAAAATAATATAGCTATTTCTCAACACAGGCATTCCTCAAGCAGCATCCATGTGGTCATGGCAGCATCCACAGGCAGACAGGATGATGTTACAAATAATGTGGAGTCAAAGACAGATTGAAAGACAAACGAAGCACAAGAAAATTTGAGAAAGGAAAGGTCTCCAATAGGAAGGGGGAAAGATGAGATGAATATAGATATGGAGATAGAAACACACAAGTTTATCCATAAAATGTGTACAATAAAGTAACAGAATTCAGTCACACAACCTCCAGTCATGTAAAATACAAACCACAGTTTCATACTAAGCATCAGACACACGTATTACCCATTCTGATATCACCACAGCATAGAGTAATAACTGATCAGACACATCTAATGCACCAACCATGATAATTAGACATCATTCCATAGAGACAAAGGTATTTCACACAGTACTCAGTTCCACTCACTCGCTTGGGAGCGACTGTAGCATTGTTGCAGATGTGAAGCCTGAATTGGTGCAGTTGACTGTGTACTTCATTCGTTTTTGTGTATCATATCTATCATATGCCATGCCACAGCTGCAGTGGTTCAAGAAGGCTGGAGGGCATTTGTTTTCATTGGCACCTCCCCATGCAACACAACACAGCACCACCAGCAACAATCTTGTAAACACCTGTGGAAAAATGGTAACACTACAGTTTGGTCTTATTTTTACAATTATCAAATTCAAAATTGTTCTTCATTACAAGCAAGTGGAAATTCTACATAAGCAAGTTAATTTTAGATCATGACTAATAATAAAGATGACATCTGCAATCACTGCATATCAGTACTGACACTTTCTTAAACAGTATTAAGACAATGCATACATGGCAGGTCATTACATATCAAGCAAACATACAATATTGTATGTACCTACATAATGCTACATACAATGTGGCTCCCCAGGAAGGATAGGTACACAACTCTGATCAGAAGTCAATTAATTACTTATACATCTGGGCATATTAATCTAATCATCTAATTAGTAATAAAATATCTTATTATGCATTTTCTTATTTATGATATACAGCAACAAGAGTGTTTGTTGGAGGCTTGCATGGGCAGCCTCAGCAAGATATTCTGAGTGAGTAGTACATATAATTTTCTTACCTATTATCTTTATAATGGAAAATTTTAAAAAGTTTGTGAAACCAACTTAACTAATGGACAAATAAATAGTCTTGAATTCAGTTCCATTAAAGTTGCGGTATTCTTGTCTCAAAACAGTTCTAATCGTAGAAAAGGAAGTTCCGCTGTTTGGCAATCATGAAGAATGAAAAGGTGAAAACACTGGTTAACTCGTGCTTTAGTAAAGTGAACAGATCACGGAGTGAGGAAGTAAGAAATCCGTCCTATCATCATAAGGGGCAGTCAGACTTCCTTCGACCCCTGCCTAAAAAGTGTCCTAACGAATATTCTGAATAACAATAACAATAAAAGTATTTATATATAATGTTGCAGGTATGAACGTAAATTAATCTTTAAAAAAAAAATGTTATTTGCAAAAGGTAACAAAGTAACATTATGATCTTTTCAAAAGCCTTGCGCTATATAAGAACAGCTAGCAGACCGAGAAAAGCAGCACCTCTCTCTCTCTCTCTCTCTCTCTCTCTCTCTCTCTCTGAGAAGCAGACTTGAGTGGCGCCGGGCACAGATTACGGGTTTCCTATCAATACATCACTATTTTTAGCTCCTGAGACAAGACTGTTAACTTTGGTTCCTTTGTGTACCCATAGCATTACTTGAAGAGCGTACTGGCTCAACCATATCTCTACAATTTTTCAGTAGAACATATCATTGGCAACCCGAAAAAAAAAAAAAAAATGTAATTCTACTTATATTGTTGGAATTCGAAATCTTGTCATAACCTTACATTTTTTTTTTCTGCCATCGTAAGGCGGCCGCAAATATTGCCGGTACATACATGTAGTAAGATATCGTGTGTTTCTATCAACCTTGTCATCAGAATGGACACGAAAGCACGGAGAAAACTATTGGTCGTCTAGATATAAACTTCATGTAACACTACTTCCACTTACAAGTAAAGTAAAAACGGCTGATCTTCCAAACTTGTCAAAAATACACCTATAAATAGAAAGATCTTCCAAGCAACGGCAATGCAGTCTTGAGCGGCTTAGCCACAGTAACTCGGTCAGTCAATCAGACGGGAAGTCACTCATTCAACGTCTTTTATTACGCACTGATTGATAACACCACCAAGTATGTCAGTCAACGCACACAAACGTAACGTAACCTAACCTAACCTAACCTAAGGGAAGCGTCACCCAGCCGACCCTACTCTTGTCAAATAGATGGGGACAGTCTATGGCATACAGGAAATGTCACACACATCGCACATTATCCTGGTGGTTCGTGTTCACACACACACACACACACACACACACACACACACACACACACACACACACACACACACACACACACACACACACAAAGTTCAGTTTTGAATAGTAAAGGCCTAAAGGCGCATAGGTTAAATTGTTATCCAAGGCGAAACAATGGTGTATTTACCTAGTTGTATTTAGCTAGACTTATATTACAGGGTTCGAGCGGAGCTCATTGTGACCTCTCTCCATGTCTACTTTAAACCAATTTCTCCTTAATCTTTTTTCCACACTTTCTGCTGCTGCAGTGTGTGTGTGTGCGTGTGTGTGTGTGTGTGTGTGTGTGTGTGTGTGTGTGTGTGTGTGTGTGTGTGTGTGTGTAATCTGAAGCAATTATATACTCTCTATTAAATTACGTTGTAGCATTTCTCTGCTTTCGGTTAAATTTTTTTTTTTTTAATTCTAATTCAAAATGTTTTGTTTCCCCTGGCTCATGTGTATATCACTAGGCAGTGGGCAGAGACGGACACCAATCATCGGCGGGAAGTGGAGAGGAACTCGCAAATTGTAATGAACACACATTTCCTGTCTCTTATGAAGAAACTAAAAATAAGTACTTATAAATAACGTCAATAAATATGAAGAAGAATGATTGCAAAATCACTGTGAGACATGCATGACTCTTTACGTGAAAGTTTAAAGACACCGCCAATATCTTCATGAAGTGTTAAGACTCTGGTCGTTAATGACAGTATGGTACCTACCATCTCAGATATAATTCAGTGTAAGAATGTAAAGTGAACTAAAAGAATTGGACTACTACATCACTCCTTATCCTGTCCGTCATTTTGAGATGTCTCGGAATCATACACCAATCTTGCAAACTAACATTTCATTCAAAGCGGGAAAAGCCACACCATCCTTGACGTTTCCTATACTGAAGTGGCTGAATACCCACATGCTTCCTGTCCATCCTATATTCAACGGCGACTACATCGGAGAGCTATGTGGATCAACATAAGTCTGAAAACTTGCCAGCTCCAGCAAGAGTATACAAACTAAGCAAGCCTCCACATGCAAATATAAGGCAAATCATTTGACCCTGCACAGATTCGCAGCAGAATAGCCAACTGATAACAATGAAAGTGAGAAATAAAACAATTAATAATAGAGAGAGAGAAAAAAAAACCGAAGATTTTGAGGAGGTGCAGGTGTGCCACGGGAACTATAGATAGAGAAATTCGCATACTGCCAAACTTCCACCACTCATCAAGAATTGTATTACACAGTAGGTGAGACCAGAAATGAATGCAAAGTTTGCCTACCCTGATAAAGAAGAAAGCACGTGGGTGAAAGTTGCAGTGTTACATCACGCACTGGGGAACAGGCGCCAGTCACTGAAAGGGTAAGGTGCTTTGCTTTCCTGCATCAGCATCTCTTGGTTGCTACAGCATGTAACCTAACAACACGAGAACTAATCACAAGTGGATACTTAAAATATGTGTGCAAATATATATTTGTATGTATGTTTGTGTCTATGCATGTTATATCAATGTTGAAAGTCTTTGTCCCACCCAATAACTGTCTTTTATAACAATATATATATATATATATATATATATATATATATATATATATATATATATATATATATATATATATATATATACCGGTATATATGTATATACAGTATATCCTTTTTATCCTTTTATAGTTCCTTTCTTCTAATGTTTATCCGTCCCTCTTCTCTTTCCCCTTCCACTCCTTATATCCCTCCCACTTACTTTACCTACAAAACAACAGTGTGTGTGTGTGTGTGTGTGTGTGTGTGTGTGTGTGTGTGTGTGTGTGTGTGTGTGTGTGTGTGTGTGTGTGTGTGTGTGTGTGTGTGTGTGTGTAAATATCTCAAGAGAAACAAATTTAAAGACAAGCAGAGAGAGAGAGAGAGAGAGAGAGAGAGAGAGAGAGAGAGAGAGAGAGAGAGAGAGAGAGAGAGAGAGAGAGAGAGAGAGAGAGATCGTATATCCCTCTTGAAAACAGTAAGCACGTTATAAGCATATTAATTATTAAACAAATGTGTTCAAAATCAATCCCATTTCACACCATCTCAATATAGAGGGGTACATCGGCACAAGGAAATAAACTGCTGCCATGCATTAAGAGGAAAGGAAAATAAAGTTCCTTACTCAGTAGCAGTGTCAACGGTCAGTTAAAGATATATGGTAACAGCCTCATCCGCTTCTACAAAGTGTCTGACGAGTGACACCCGACGACATTCATGACTTATCAAATGCCAGAGAGAGAGAGAGAGAGAGAGAGAGAGAGAGAGTGTTTGGGTTTCGGTCTGTTTTCCTGGTATTATAAGGCGGATCTAACCTACACGTTGATTCGTCAAGTTTTCTTTATCCCACTATGTCATGGTCGACAGTATCGTACAAAGTAAGTACTATATTTACGTAGCTACAGTTCAATACTTCGAGTAATGTTGGGTAACTTGCTTGCGAAATTTGTTTCCAGCTGAGCATTTCACAATATCAAGTCGAGCTTAATAAAATTGTGTGCATAAATCGTAAATTCCGATCTAAAAACTGTCTTTTCTTTTCTTTTACCTCTTTTGCTTAGACTCAATATAATACACAATTACTCTCCTACGCAAATGAATGCAACACTTGGTGCACAAATATATCTCTAGATCAGTGGTTCCCAACCTAGGGGTAAATTACCCCAGTGGGGTAATGACCCCATATTTTTGGGGTAATGGATGTTTGGCATGGGATGAGGCAATCAGTTTACATTTTCATATAATTTCAATGAAGATTTCTATTAATTTTTTCTGCTTTCTATGTATGAAATAAAATTACTTCTTTTCGTATTATAGATTTGCATTATTGTATTGCATAGTTTCTATTTTGTCTGTTTTTGAAGTATGAAATACAGTTACTTTTTTTCCTATATTACGAGTATTTGTTCATTTGGGTAATGGATGATTGTGAAATTGTATTTTTGGGTAATCGCTGCGAAAAGGTTGGGAAACACTGCTCTAGATGATGCGGAAATCAGCCTATAAAACAGATTAGAATGACAGATAAGAATCGAGCTATATGTTCGGAATGCCTCACAGATGCTAGTCTGGCAGGAGTGTGACAGGTATCAAGGTCAACAAGGTTTCTGTAGGCGATTCTAGCAGGTGTATTTGGCCATGTCAAGTGCAGGACGTTTACTGAGCGAACAGGGGTAAGGCTTCACTGCCGCAGGATGGTGTGAGGTGTTTCTAGCCTCGGAATAGAAAGGCACGCTGGTATTAAACTCCGTAGACAGAAGTTACCGACAAGTTTTCAGTCATCGTCCTCTGTCATTTATTGCTCATGAATCGATTTCATGATATGGAATAAAGACATATCAGAACAATAAGAGAACATGCCGTCACAACTTGGCAGAACATAATAACAAGTATGCCGTGAGTTCTACCTTCATCCAAACTGATGTAATGTTAAATTAGTAAATTGTGAAACACTTTCATCAATACAGTATATTTTCTGTGTCTAAATCTATCAACAAATGTTCTATTCAGCTACGCCTGTTTGTCCATGCCATTGTTGCTTATCCAGATTGTTTGGTCAGGTTTCAGGTGCAGGGGAGGCAAGAAAGGTTTGTGGTGTGCTCTGCCCTGCCCTGTCGATAGTGTCTGCATGGGCAGGAAAGGGATGGTAGGTAAGCGTTGTCATCTGTTCTAGAGATGAGGGAGGAACAATCATCAGAAAATAAGAGTTAAATCATCGTGTAGTAGTATAAATCTAATAATCTACTAAATGCGTACATTTAAGGCGAATAAAACGGGAAAGAATAATAAAAGCTTGGCAACGCTGCTGGTAGGAGGGAGAGGCTGACGGATGCTTATCACTGTACATACATTCACTTTCTAAGCTTATCAATAGAAACCCCCAATGATAGTGTGTCAGGAAAGGCCCGCTTTGTTTATGGAAAATCACGAAGAAATGCTCAAATTGATATCTATGTCACACAGTTAATAGTTAGAAATCGATGTTTGTGTCAATAAACTTCCTCCTATTCAATAAAGTAGCGTCCCTTGATAATCCACAGCTATGCGGGTGATTGGAATACTGTACTGGAGTACGGGCATGAAGCTTTACAAGACGCAATGCAAATCAATGAAAAAGTGGCATTACGCACCAGTAAAAGGACACTGTTTTTGCTTTATTACAAAGTTTCACTTCCAACTTGCCCTTTGCGTTAGGTCAGCGAGCCGTGCTCACTGCTCACTCCCTGGTCCACTGCCCACCTACACCTTCTCTAATAAGAAATGCTCAGATACAACAGGCTTCTGTAGCTTCCCTATCACATGGATCAGGCCTCTATACCGCCCGCTTTCAATAACAAATCATAATGGAACACGAAATCAAAGTAAAGTTGTACAGGTACGAACAGGAATAAATGCACCCTTCATTTACATAGTCACTCCCCCAAGAGACTTCGATGCATGCATTACTAAATAAGGTCGTGGAGTCTATTCCATTTCAACACCACCATTCACTATACCACATGAACCATCACCGTGCTCGTGCTATATCCTCCTGCTCGCGAGTAAGGTGGTAATATATTCTCTGGCATGTAGTACAGGGAGGGACAATGCCTGATGAATCACCTGGGCCGAGAGCAACAGGTAGGTAAGGGCAGCATCCACTCCTCCACCCCAGCCTTTCTTTTATCTCCCCTAGCGATTAGCTACGATATGCAGAGATAAAACATAGAATCACACGTTATCTTACCATTGTGTGGTGTTGGGTAAAGGATGTCAAGCTACTTCTAGGAGTCGCAGAACCCCATCCAATCACAGCTGAAGGTAAGCGCACACTGAGTTTCTTTCGAGAATCGAAACTCAGTCCGACCAGTGTTGCCATTGATAGAAACCATAAAAAGCCAAGACTATTAATTAAGATAAGCCAAGGATGGTCTAAAAAAATAAGATGAAAAAAAAAACACTTGGGATTATGGGCAAACCTTAAAGATGCTACTAGAAAGTATCAATCTTACCTTACACGGGGAAAATTTATTATAGGAAGATCTCAAGTAGTGACTCATCGGCATCTGGCCTCAGTCGGGCTCCCAAGTAGGGTTGCCTGCTCACTCTGGCTTGTTCAAAGTAACGTTGGTGACACTTGGCAATTTTCACATCACTGATGACTGAAAAGCAATAGGGATGGTTTTCACTCATAACAGGGTACTTCTTGCCATAAGATGGCTTGCTTAGCAAGTAGTCTGTCTGCATTGCCATCACTTAGAGCTTATTTGTTTCGTTTTAATTATATCAACCTTAGGGTTTAAAGAACACCCTTTCTATACAGGTAGATGAATGGGATAAGGCTAATACGCCACACATTAATTATGAAAGTACATTGAACTTCACATGATTATTTCTATCCTTCCTACCATCTAAATACGTATCATCTCAAGCTTTGTTTTAGGTAAAGTAAACCTTGCCACTGATCTAGAACATCCAAGTCTCTTTCTATGACAAGAAATGGAAAATGTATTACAATTCACTAACTGACTTAACTCTTCTCCCAGGGTACATTTGCGTCTTTGGGATCAATGATCAGGCTGCAACTTAGCGAGTACGCAGTCTCCTTGAAGGAGAATTTTTTTCTTAATTTGCTTGCAAAGTTCATCAAGAAACTTTTGGCAGACTAATCGGAACCTTTCTTTGCTTCCTGATCTACTATTGGTACTCTTATTAACAGTGTCTGGCACCGGTCAACAAAAATAATGTCCTTTAGTTTCTTGTAGAGGAAACTGCCACAGGGATCGATCTCAACACATTGTTTTGATAGAACCTTTTCTCTTTTCATAAATTTAATATGATAAGAATGCTTCTTTATACATCTGCAATGTCAGTTAAAGATATTCTAAATGAAGTTCCAGATTTATCTTGTCTACTTTGCCAAAAATATAATAAAAAAAAAGCATATGTTTAGTTCCACAGTTGACCAGTTTTGTATATTTTTGCTGTTCCGTCAAATTCAATAGTTAAAATCGTAGAACGGAAGACGTCACACACACACACACACACACACACTACACATACAGAGAGAGAGAGAGAGAGAGAGAGAGAGAGAGAGAGAGAGAGAGAGAGAGAGAGAGAGAGAGAGAGAGCATTAACATACGTATAATGAAATACAAGGCAACACACACACACACAATAGAGAGAGAGATATGGAAATTAAGGAAGACTGGAGGAGTGAGTGGCAAATTAGCAGAATGGATGGAGAATTACTTGGTAGGGAGAGAGATGCGAACGGTAGTGGAAGGAAAGAAATCAGAGTGAAGAAAGATGACCAGTCGAGTTCCTCAAGGGTCAGTGATTGGTCCTGTCATGTTTTGTTTTTATTTATGTTAACGCTATACCAGCAGGAATAGATAGTTATATGAACATGTTTGCGGATGATACCAAGATAATGAGGAGAGTAAAAAACTTGGAAGATTGTAATAGGCCACAGGAGGATCTGGACAAGATATACGAGTGGAGTAAACAGTGGCAAATGGAGTTTAATATAAGCAAGTGTCATGTTATGAAAATGGGAAAAAGTAAATACAGGCCATACAAGGTTTATGAACTTGGAGAAGAGATAATTGGAGAGGCCAGTGAAGAGAAGGACTTAGGTGTAGTTGTACAAAACAATGTCGTCGGAGAAACATATCAATAAGATATTTTGAAAAAACATATAATATGCTTCAGAATATAGGACTTGCATTTCTCTATCTGGATGAAGGAATGATGAGGAAAATACTATGCACTGTAATAAGACCTCAGAGTATGCAGCAGTCATCTGGTCACCTTGTATGAAAAAAACATGTGAAGATGGAAAGGGTGCAGAGGCTGGCAACAAGGATGAAACAAGCGTTCAAGGAGATAACTTATGAGGAGAGATTGGAGGGGTTGGAGTTGATCACATTGGAAGAGAGAAGAATAAGGGATGACATGATAACAATGTACAAAATAGTGAACAAAATTGACATACTGGATAGGGATTTGATATAAACGGCTCCAAGCAGTCACCTAAGAGAAAATGCAATAAAAAAAAAACTGACAAAAGATATTTGTTTAACGGATGTGAAGAAATACAGCTTCCCATACCGTAGTATTGACAAGTGGAACTAACTGAATAGTGATGTAGATGCGGAGTGTATCAACCAGATGAAAGAGATATGACAAGTGTGGACAAGGAGGCAGGACACAGAGAGCTTAGGTCGGACCCTGTAAGACACAAATAAGCATACACACACACACACACTGGATCTTCACATGTGCAATGAAACACAAGGCAACACACACACACACACACACACACACACACACACACACACACACACACACACACACACACACACTGGATCTCCACATGTGCAATGAAACACAAGGCAACACACACACACACACACACACACACACACACACACACACACACACACACACACACACACACACACACGCTGCAATACCATCTTTACAATGTGCGATAAGGTAGACGTCCACGCGTAGGTTCGAATCCCACCTTGATACTTTGCCATTTGTCCAGTGGTTTAAAGTTACCTACATGTCACCATGATAACCAGGTTCTAGGTAGTTAAACCAAAGATGCGCTTGGGTGGTGATATGGACCCTAATATGGGTAATACTATAAACAAAATTTCCTGCGCTACTAATGGGTGGAAACTTAACAGCGCTGCCAATACTCTTAAGCTACCTACAGGCGCTTTAGGCCAAGACACAAAAGAAAAAAAATAAAATCTTTACAACGTAAGACAAAGCAACACACTCTCTCTCTCTCTCTCTCTCTCTCACACACACACACACAACTCAGTACAATCATTCAATGAAATATCACACACACACACACACACACACACACACACACACACACACACACACACACACACACACACACACACGGTAGCTCAGTGATTAGAGCGCTGGCTTCACAAGCCAGAGGACCGGGGTTCGATTCCCCGGCCGGATGGAGATAATTGGGTGTGTCTCCTTTCACGTGTAGCCCCTGTTCACCTAGCAGTGAGTAGGTACGGGATGTAGATCGAGGAGTTGTGACCTTGTTGTCCGGTGTGTTGTGTGTGCCTGGTCTCAGGCCTATCCAAAGATCGGAAATAATGAGCTCTGAGCTCGCTCCGTAGGGTAACGTCTGGTTGTCTCGTCAGAGACTGCAGCAGATCAGTGAAACACACACACACACACACACACAAGTCTTGGAGGCAGTGGGGTAAATGAGAGAGCCTCTTAATGTTTAGCTCTTGTTCACCTAGCAGTAAATGGGTATGGAATGTAATTGGGTTGTGGCCTCGCTCTCCCGGTGTGTGGTGTGGTCTCAGTTCTATCTGAAGCTGAGCTGAGCTGATTTACCAGCAGACAACCGTGAATATACACACGCACGCACGCACGCACGTACACACACATACATACATAATAGCTTCTATGAAGTTAAGCGTTCTGAGGCGTTGTTTTTCTCGTCCCTCCAGCTGTTAACTCTGTACAAAGGCCTTATCCGTCCTTGTATGGAGTACTCTTCGCATATTTGGTTGGATTCCACTCACACAATTTTATTAGATAAGGTTTAATCAAAAGATCTTCGTCTCATCAATTCCCTCTTTCTCACCGCCGGAATGTTGCATCTCTTGCTATCTTTTATAACTATTTTCATGCTAACCGCTCTTTTGATCTTGCTAACTGTATGCCTTCTCTCCTCTTGCGACCCTGGTGCACAAGGCTTTCTTCTTCCTCTCACCCTTATTTTGTCCAACTCCACAACGCAAGAGTTAACCAGTACTCTCAGTCTTTCATACCTTTCTCTAGTAAATTCAGTAACTCCCTGCCTATGTCTGTATTTCCAATTTCCTACGATTTGACTTCATTCAAGAGGGAGGTTTCAAGATATTTGTTCCTATCCTTTGGCTACTTCTATCGACTCTAAGGAGACTGGCATTGAATGGGCCTTTTTCTTGATATTTTTGTTGCCCTTGGCCAGTCCTACTCCTACATAAAAGACACACACACACACACACACACACACACACACACACACACACACACACACACACACACACACACACACACACACACATTCCTCTGGGAGGAAGCAAAATCTCGCGGTTTCAACTGGACCTCCAGCAAGCAGGTCTTACAGTTGATGACGTCACACTTTGGTAGCCTACACCTTTGTATGGTACGTAAGTCATTTTTGAAAATGCCAATTCTCAAAAGGACAGCTAGGTAGGAATTCTTCATAAATTCTGACTTGCTGTAATCTTTGATTATGTTTTCGAATACCCAAAATACACTCAAAACACAATAAAACTTAAAATGTTCCCATACACACGCAAAATACTCACAATAGCCACGCAATATTCCCAAAATAAGTAAAACATAACTAAAACCATCCATAAAACACTGAAAACACACTTATGACACCTAAAACACACTCAAAGGCAAACAGGGAGTAAGGGAGAGGAAGGAAAGAGAAAAAAAATGAGGACAGGTGGACATCATATGGTGCTGCCAGGTGGGCTAAGAAAATCGAACAATGAAAGAAATTATTGATGGTATTAATTGTTTATCTTCTCTTTATGCGTTCATTACTATCTATCTATCTGTTTTAATGTAAAAGGAAGAAGAAATTTAATAGCGACACCTCTGCGCTGTTACTGGTCTTATCATTAATGTCATTCTTACTTTTTTGTTCTTATTCTTGATAATATATAAGGTGTATGTATTTATGTTTGTATTTACATATTTGTGTACGTATGCAATAACACACTCAGAAGACCCACACACGCCCAAACACCACTTACACCTACCCAATAAACCACTTAAAACACTCAAAACTAACGCAAAACACACTCAAAACATCATGTGACATCCCTAACACACTAAACATTCACTAGAAACACTCAAGATATATCAAAACCAGCCCCACACTACATACAAAACACACATATACAAAAGATCCCTCACACACACACGCCCAGACTACTTAAAACACTCAGAGTTATCCCAAAAGACACTTAAAACATCATAAAACACCTCAAAACATTCAATATACGTACAATATACCTGAAAACATCTATTACACACTAAAACGTTGAAAATAATCAAAACACCATACAACACAGCATTCACAAACAAATACTCAAACACATCTCCACAACACTTTATATACGTAAAATATACCTAAAAACATCTACTACTCACTGAAAACACCCAAAATGCACTCAAAACACACTTATAAACCTAAAACACACTCAAAACACCCTGCAAAACTACCAAACACGCTTAAAGAACGACAAGATTACAAAGGAGACTTTTCTAAATCTTGTGGCTTGGCTCTTCCTCTTCTTCCTCCTCTATTTCTTCTTTCTTCTTCCTCCTCATCCTTTATTTCTCCTTTTATCTTTCTTCTACTGCTTTCATTTATACACCTGAGCCTAGTAACAAAGAAAATCTCGTAGAAATAAATAAATATTAGGAAGGAAACATTAACGAGCTGCAGGGCTGGGAGAGAGACGTCAGCAGTCCCCACCTTGGCTGTGACGTCATCAGGTGGAGTGGGAACAGCGGTAACTCGGCTAAATTACGTAAATGATTTAAAAAAACAATAAAAAAAGAAAGAAAAAACGAAGCCACAGCCATATGACTAATGTTTTATGAATTGATAAATACTTTAATTAATATCCACGTCATCATAATATCTCCTCCCTTCCTAGTTTTAAAGAATTGTATAAATTAGGTATGCTAAAAGTATAAAAACACTTTCACTTATAGAATTCCAAAACGTCTACCCATCTCAACTTGACAATTCTTTCAAAAAGACTATTACACAATATAAACTCTTCTCAGGCATCCAACATTTACCTAGAACCAAAAGTGAACGAATTAACAAATATCTATGTAGAATAATAGCATTATAATCTAAACTCATTTAAATCTCTTGTACAGTTCAGTAATTTTAACTTGGCGAGTATTTAACATACTTTACTATTGTGACATCTTTTTCTTCGTTATCGTGTCCAGCTTTTTTTATTTGTCAAAGCAGGAAATATTAAATTGTATCTAGTCGTACAGCGAGTGTTGGCAACTCCCGCGACGCAAGAAACAAGGTGCTTAAAAGGCAGACTATAGTATTTCTCTCATTCTCTATTTCTAGCGCCTGATATACAAGTATTTCTGACAATAAACCAGGGTGAAAGGATACTAAGTAGAGGAATATAGACATTTTTCTATCTACATACACATCTATCTTGTTAATTATATACCAAATCATTGACTTACCTATCTGCCTACATATCTATCTATCAGTTTGTTTATCCAACTGTCCATTTCCGTATCTATCAACCCATCAAATTACCCGCTTATTTATCTATCTTCACACAAGCATATAAATACCACCACCTCCACTACCACCACCACCACCACTGCCAGTTCCCGCACCTGCCCACCTTCGCCCTCATGAATGGGAGTGTGTCAGTGATTGCATCGCCAACCTTCGCCTACTGTTTCGTGTCAACTGGGGATCCCTGACGACACACCCCTACCGGCCTACACGCTTTCGGACCAACGTAGCACGGGCGTGGGCGTGGGTGGAGGCCTCGGTGAGATATACGTGGTGTCAGGAGTTTATCCGATTCCCTTTGCCTCTGTCGTCTTCAGTGGTTCTCTACACACTTGTCAGGTCGCTACACGTGCACACTCGCGTACGGCAACACGCGTCTGGCCACACGCACCACACCTCCTACGGTACACTTCTAAGCGCCCTCGTACCGCGAGGTGCTTTTTTGTGCCAAGGACCTGTACCGTTAGTCAGCCACCCAATTAGCAGTCAGTCTGTCAGTTAGTTATTCAGTCAGTCAATCAGTCAACCAGTCAGTCAGCCAGCCAGTAGATCAGTCACTCAGTCAGCCAGTCAGTCAACCAGTCACTCAGGTAGTCAATCAGTCAGTCAGCCAGTCAATAAGTAAGTAAGTCAGTCAGTCAGTCAGTCAGTCAGTCAGTCAGTCAGTCAGTCAGTCAGTCAGCCAGCCAGCCAGCCAGCCAGCCAGCCAGCCAGCCAGCCAGCCAGCCAGTCAGTCAGTCAGTCAGTCAGTCAGTCAGTCAGTCAGCCAGTCAATCAGTCATGCAGTCAGTCACTCATTTTCGGTCAGTCAGCCAGTCATTTATTCAGTCAATACGTAAGTCAGTCAGTTAGTCACTCATTTATTCCTTTAGTCAGTCAGTCAGTCAGTCAGTCAGCCAAATAGTCAGTGAGCGAGATGGTCATGCAGCTAGATGGTCAATCAGCGAGATAGTAAATCAGTCATTCAGTCAGTCAATTAGCCATTCAGTGAAAATCTCTTTCTTGTTAATGCAGGCACCAATTATAATGCTATAAAGTGCTTATACCTTATTTCAAAGCGTGCTGCACACCATGGTTATTGTACCGCACTAATAGCCCTATTCAGAAACGCTTTACACTCTCACGACGACTATTTCCAAAAGCTCTAATAGAAGATGCTCATGTTTTTAAGGGTATTTTTATGGTTTTGGTGATGGACTAGCAAGATTTCTAATTGATCATAAGGAGAAACTGTCTTGAAAACCTAGCTAGTTGTCTAAAGGGGACTTGAAAAATTGTCGTGGTGAAAAGGCAAGGTGTTTCTGAATATGGCTATAGGTCACTCACTCACGACCTCTGCTTACGGCCAAATAACCTTCAACCACCATCGTCAAGTGTGGACACTTTCGCGGGCAGTCTGCACACTTTGCTGGGTAATGGCGCGCGCACACACACACACACACACACACACACACACACACACACACACACACACACACACACACACACAGCCTGCAAAGAAAAGCTCGACCGTGTGGACATGTCATAACACGTACAGTACATAACCACCCGACGAATTATAACTACCATACGCCTAATGAACTAACTTAACTACCCTCTACCAGCTAATTGTCCACATGTGACTCCTTTAATGCACGACACATCTTACTAGTACAGCCTGTCCATCCCGTCACTGTCTCATCACCGTCCCATCACTAATAACACTGTGGCACCATTAATTAACTACCCTTCACTATCCACTCACTCACTCCCACACGTCACGTCACCCGTTCAGTGCATTATTATACAGCTTTCTAGTCAATTATCTGCCCCATTACCGTCCCATCATGTTCTTGCCCTCCACTCTATTATTAATAGACTAACCTTTTCACTGAGCAGGTGGAGCTGGTGGACTAGGTGGGGCAAGTGGGGCGATCACTGTGTTCCCAAGTCTCGGGTCTGGTGATGACTGCAGTGCTGACAGATCAAGTTGCCAAAAGTTCCCTGTTTTGCCTAAAAATATTTTCCTATTTAGCGCAGCATTTCCCTGTCGTAATTTTTAACTTCTTACATACGTATATACACACATTCGTGTGTGTGTATATATATATATATATATATATATATATATATATATATATATATATATATATATATATATATATATATATATATATACACACACACACACACACGAATATAATATAGCTGTCATAAGTTCAGCTATCAAGCAGGGGTGAGGGAAGGAAGGGGAGGGACGATATACGGATCTCATACGTGTCATGACACTGTTTGGGTGAATACGGGTCTCTATCGTTCTCGTAGAAAACAGGTTCAGCTAGCTAGCAAAGGCGAGGGAGGAAAGGGAAGGGACGGTATACGGGTCTCGTACAAGTCATGACGCTGTTTGGGGATGAGGGAAGGAAGAGTGAACGGAAGAGAAAGGATTTATAGTGATCGAGAGAGACCTCAGAAGTGGATTGAAATTCAATTGAGAGGGAAAGGAAACAATAAATCATTGATAAAAATTAATACAAATAATTATTGTACGGATGACGGGTGAAGAGGATTGGAGGAGGACAAGGGTGGGGACTGCGGATGAAGGGTGTAAGTCCGTTGGTTAAAATTTCCCTAGATTTTGGAACATTTTGAATTTTCTTCCCTGTTTCCCTGTTGAGACCTAAATTTCCCTAAAACAGGGAAATCTCCCTGCATCTGGCAGCTCTGGATGACTGATGAAATGGACGTTGGTCACTGAAGGTGATGGTGGTGGTGTGGTGGGCAGTTGCCAAATGAAAATATTCTACGTCACCAGATCCACCATGAAAAGTCGCTAAAAGGTCGCTAAATCATTGTTGTATATGCTACAAATGTTCCTAGACGAAGTAAGTGGCTTGACTTACACAGGCTAATCAGTATAGGGCCCAGTCAGTCAGTCAGTCAGCCAGCCAGATCTTGATCTTGATCTTGATGCTACAGGCGACTCGGGATCACTCCTGAGCCGGGCCTTTGGATCGGCAGCTCCTGTAGACGACAAAAGAAAGGCACACAGAAAAAAAGGAAAATAAAGAAGAAAAAGGAAACAGGGTCCTTTGCTCTAACCGTCTGTACATCTGGCACGCCACATTCTCTCCAGAAACTCCTTCATCCCCTCAATCATCCTTTCATTCTCTACTCAGTCCCAGCAGCACCACCATTCACTCCCTCCCCGTCTTTTCCACTCTTTCGTTCCTATTATGTCCTAACTCAGTCAACACTTGCATCATCTCATACCTGTCTCTGGCATACTTCACACACTCCAGCATCACATGCTCCACCGTCTCGTCCTCTCCCGAGTCACACATCTGGTACACTTTGCTGCGGGACTCAGACCACCTGTAACTCCTTGCATTCACATCCATACACTGTGCCCTAGCTCTGAAGAGAAGATCACCACCCAGGCTTCCATCGTACCACCTCTCATATATGGGGGCCTCTTTCACCTTGTACCATTCTAGAATAGTCTTTCGTTCCATCCCATTCCTCCATTCATTCAGTCCCATACTCTTCACATCTCTGTCTATCTCACTCTTCCACTTCCTCACATCCCATTCTGTTCCCACTCTGCCTCCTTTTGTCACGACCAATTCCAGCTCATTCTGATTCACCCCAGCTATTCTCACTGCCCACCCAACCTGTAGACCATTCCTCTGTCATTCTCATACACCTTTTCCTCCATTTGCTTCCACTTTCACTCCACAGATACACCTTCCTTGCTATTCTTGCATCAACCATTCTCTCAAGCCTAATCTTGTACCTAAGTGTCGCTTTTATAAGTCTTTCCCTAAAAGAGCTCCATCCCATATCCCCTCTTAAGGCTTCTACTGCCGTGTACCTCGTTGCATTCAGTGCCAGCCTAGCTACTTAACACTGCCCCACTTCTAACTTGTCAATTTCACTTTCGTTCCATGCAATCACATCCATACCATACATTATACAGGGGACAGCCACACTCTTCCACACTTCTCTCAGCACGTCATACTTATTTGCTCTCATCCTTCCTAAACGACCCACCCACTGCTTCACCAAGCTTTTATTTTCATTCTTTGACTTTTCACACCCATTCGGACTCATCCACATCCCTAACTACTTGTATTCTTGTGCCTGCTTCAACTCATTCTCTCCCAACCTCCATGCTGCATCCTCCGACCTATTCGCAATCATCACCTTAATCTTCTCACTACTAAACCTAACTCCAAAATCTCTTCCATACCCATCAACCACATCCAACAGACTTTGCAGCTCCTCTGCTGACTCACTCATAACCACTACGTCATCTGCATAGAGAAGCACACCTATCTTATCATTCCCCACACTCACTCCTGCATTCATCCTTCTCATTCTGGCTGCTAACTCCTCTGTGTACAGGCTGAAAAGGGTTGGTGACAAAATACATCCTTGCCTAACTCCTCTCTCACTCCTCACCCAGTCTGTTTCTATATCTCCTAAACTGTACTTAGCTCTGGTATCAACATACATGCTACGCACTATGTTGACTATCTTGGCACTCAACCCAATCTTTTCTAGGACTCTACCTAGCATTTCTCTATTCACCCTATCATAAGCTTTTTCTATATCCAGGAAACCCAAATACAATTTACCTCCATCCCTCTTTTTTTTCTCAATCATTTCATTCACCACAAACATGTTATCCTCAGCTCTCCTGTCCGCACGGAAACCATTCTGCTCCTCACCTAATACTCCAGCTCTTTCAATCCACTTACACAATCTGGCATTCAACACCGCACTGAACACTTTGCCTACTGTATTGACTAACGCGATCGGCCTGTAATTTTTCAACTCATTCTTACTCTTGTGTCCGCCCTTATGCAGCAGAGTCACCCTGCACTCATTCCACATTCTTGGCACTCTCTCCTCCCACACCTGGTTAAAAAGCTCAGTCATCCTGTCAATCACAACATCACCTCCATTCTTATACAGCTCATATGGTATTTCATCCGGCCCTGCTGCCTTCCCATTCTTCTGCCTTTTCACACACTTCTCCACCTCCTCCCTGCTGATCCTTTCATCCAGTTCATCTGCATTCCTTCTCTCCAGTGTCACACATCCTTCTCTCGCACCAAACACCTCACCTACACCACCCACTTCTTCCCAGAACTGTCTGATTGCCTCTCTCATTCCTTCCTTCTCTGTTACAACTTCACCATTCACCTTCAAACTCTCCACTCCAACACTGTCTGCCATATTCTCACCTCTCAAGAACTTGTACCATTCACGGCCACCTTCCATGCCTTTCTCTCTTAAAGATTCAATCACACTCCTTTCACACTTTACTTTGGCCTTCACTATCATTCGCTTTGTCATTCTCTGCTGCTTTACATACATTTCCCATGCATTCTGGTACTCATTCTCTGCCTCATCACTTTCATGCCTCTTTTTTCCTCAGCCACCTACATTGTCTACTCCTCTTTCGCTCCTTTCTAGCCTCTCTGATTTCATCATTCTACCATGGTTTACGTACTTTCTTTCTTCTGCCTACTCTCACATACCCTATCTTGCTCTCTGCAGCACTCCGCACATCCTCTACCAGTCTCTCATTCACGTGCTCCACATCATGCACACCTCCATCATCCCAGCTTCTTGCACTCAGGTCCACCTGGAAGTTTTCCCACCCTACATCTCTCAGTCTCCACTTTCTTTTCTTACTGGCCACTTTCACTTCTTTCCTACCATGCAACAGGCACTCCACAACCAGCATATTGTGATCAGACACAATATCCACCATACCATCCTCATCTATCCACATGTGTGACACAATTTCACGCATTCTTCCATTCACCAACACATAGTCTATCGCTGACTCCTGCTCCCTTGCACTCTAAGTTACACGTCCCTCAGGCCTCGGCCCCAAAGGGAGCCTGCCACGGATGAGGTGAGTCGGCCCAGGCTTGTGTTTCGCCAGGCTCCACCTCCCCAGACCAACGCCTGGGCGACGAAGCCCTCCTTCTCGGCTGCTACCCCTTACCTGTTCCAGCCTTCCTGCCCCACCGCTGGCACTTCAACCACACCTGCCATGTTTCCACCTTTGCCGCAGCGCACTGCTACATTGCCCCCTGTGCCTCTAAACACAGTGTCCCAGGCAGGCATCACTCAGGAACTGCCTGGCACCGACGCTACCCAGCAGCTAATGGCAGTGGTGAGTGCACTAGCCGCCAAAGTGGACAATCTGACTGCAACAGTCTCTGGTCTTAGTACCGAGTTTGCCGCCTTCAAGAACCAGCAGCACACAGTATGCAGTGAGACCTCCACTGTGGCCCCAACCCATCCCTAGACAGCGGTGCTCAACACAGCCAAGGAGAGAGTGCCGTGTGTCAGCATAGCCTGTGCGACCCACCCACGAAAAAGGACAAGGCCGCAGAGCAATGTGCAACTGCTGCTGCACCCACACCGAGGATGGATACCTTCGTCAAGCCAGTCAAGAGAGCTACACGACAGCCCCGGAGCCTCTCAGGGATGGCCCCTGCTCCCCCTGCTTCAGAGAGCAAGTCACCTGTGGCAGACTGTGAGGAGGATGCTGCAGGTGAATGGACATTGGTCAGCCGAAAGAAGAAGCGGTGCCACAGCCCAATCCCAGCCCAGACTGCCAACCCCGAGCCGGACCAGGGACATCTGAAGACTGCCAGCTCCGAGCCAGACCAGGGACATCTGAAGACTGCCAGCCCCGAGCCAGATCAGGGACATCTGATGGCAGCCATGCAGATGCTGATGGAGCAGATGTCTCGCCTGACACAAGAAGTGGATGGCCTGAAGACACAGATGCAACACCACCGCGATGAACGGTAAGACTTTCCGCACCCTAACATGGAATGTCAATGGTCTACATGCCCGTTTCACTGACTTACACTCTCATGTCCTTCTCCATAAGCCTGACATTATTGCCTTACAGGAGGTAGGGCCAAGGGTGCCTGAGCTGCGGGGTTATGCCTCCCACACCCTCAGTTGTGGGGACTGCAGTAGTCGGGGGATGGCCACTTACATTAAACATGGGATTCCAGTTAACTTCATGGAAATGGGGGTCACTGAGGGTATTGAATTTATTACTGTTTGCTTGCACACTGTGGGTGAAATTATTTACTTTGTAAACATGTACATTCATGCTGGTGCCTTAAATATTGCAAATTTTCCTGAATATGTTCTTGAAGAGCAAAGTGTTATCATGGGTGACCTTAATGCCAGGCATAAGGAATTAGGAAGCCACCTCACCACCAATGCCAATGGTGTGCGCTGGAAGGCTTTCCTTGACACCACAGATACAGCTGTACTTACTGGGGACCACACACCCACACATGTTCAAGGAGGCAGACTTGATTATGTAGCCCTCATCAATATGCCGACATATACTGCCCAAACTTATCTTGTCAGGTCATTGCTGAGCGACCACTTCGCCCTGGAGACGACCCTCCCGGTGCAGTCCGCCACGGCAGTGCCCAGGAAGCGCTTGACGGTGCCACCATCCAGGATGACGGACCTCGTCGTCCATGTGGTGGCGTGGTACACTGCCGTGAAGGGCTCCTTTGCTGATGCAGAGGCACTGTACGACGGACTCCTGCACACCATCGAGGGATTCATCGCGACTCCAAGGGTTCCAGTGAAGGCCCATGCTCCACGCCGCTGGACTTACGCTACCGACCCTGTCATACTGAACTGCCAACAGACGCTCGCTGCCTACCAGAGACGTTGGCAGCTCAACCCAGCGTACACAGAGTCACGGGATGCCATGGTTACCGTGGCTCGACACCTCACGGATCTGCGGCAGCAGGAAAGGAAGAAGTACTGGGTCTCTTTCCTGGACAAGGTGCGCAGGACCCGGTCCCTCCGGGAGGTGTGGCACCATGTCAACAGCGTCCGGGGCAAGTCCAGACGGCAGGTGTGTGACCCTGATCCTGCAGGCAGGGCACGAGAACTCGTCTTGCAGTGGAAGGAAGCCTCATCCTTCTCTGGCCTTCCTGTGGAACACCAGGAGGCGCTTGATCAGCAAAGACCACGAAGGATGGAGTTGCTTTGCCACAGTGTTCCTCTGCTGGACGACACCTGTGTGCCTATCACGCATGACGAACTCCTCTCGGCAGTCAAGTTGGGCAAGTCAACAGCTCCTGGCAAGGATGGCATCACCTATGATATCCTCAATGCTCTCCTGGAGGTAAAGGTAGACAACCCTATCTTGGATTTATTTAACATGTCTTTCACTGCAGGCAAGCTTCCCGCTCTTGGAAAACAGCCATCGTCATCCCAATACCCAAAGGTGATGGCACCTTTCGCCCTATTTCTCTCACCAGCTGTCTGTGTAAGATGATGGAACGGGTAATATTGAACAGACTTATATACAAGGTGGGCCATGTACTCTCTGGCAATGTACATGGCTTCCTAAAAGGTCACTCTACAAGTCATTGTTTTGTTGAGTGTCTTATAAATAAGGATGCTACCTGCAGAGCTTTCGTTGATCTCAAGGGTGCCTTCGACAGGGCCAACAAAGATGTTATTATGGAGGAACTCATTCTCAAAGGTGTCAAAGGTAGATTATTAGGATGGATCAGGGACTATTTGTACAATAGAACAGCACAGGTTTGGTTTCAAGGTGCAGTCTCCTCTGAGGAAGTTTTTGAGCTTGGAACACCACAGGGTGGAGTCCTTAGTCCAATGCTTTTCAATGTTTTAATGGACAAAATTGCGCTGTTCCTTTCCGCAGGGCACCCAGGTCCTCATCTATGCTGATGACATACTCCTCCAATGCCCCACACCCAGGATTCTCCAGGTTGCTTTGTCACAACTGGCAGCGTTGTGTGTCCAAATGGGACTAGTGATTAATGAATGTAAAACAAAATTTCAAGCTAAAGGGAAGGTCTCTCGGCTGCCCACTGTAAATAACATTCCCATCCCTAGAGTTCATATACACAAGTACCTGGGTGTTCAGATGAGCTTTAGGAAGTCTCTTCAAGCCGTCCACTATGTTCGAGACCTCTGTCTGCCACGGCTAGCACCACTTCGGCTGCTAGCCAACAGGGGCCTGGGGTGGCATTCCAGTCCTAAGAATGTTCTATATATCTGTCATACGGTCCCTTATTGATTATGCCGCCCCTGTTTTAATACAGTTTAGTGCCACCCAACTCCGTCCCTGGAGCTTGTACAGAATGAAGCCATGCGGATAATCTTGGGATGCCCCAGGACTGCACGGATTGAAGTCCTCAGAGCTGAACTGCACCTGCCGAGTATTATGTGTAGGGTACAGGAAATGACTTGTCGCACAATTAGTCGGATGCTATGCACGGGCTCTGACTCTCTAAAGGGATCACTGACCCCCTGTATCATGATCCTCGCACTCCTACAACACCATACCTCAGGAAGATCTTGGGAGTACTGACAAGTGTAGGTGTAGCCGAGGCTTGTATTAACGTTGTTATGTCACCGCTGCAACCCGCCTGGAACCCTCACCGTGTCAGTGTTGATATTCACTCACTGCATCAGCCCAAGAGGGACTGGCTCCCTCATGTGCTGCAAGACATGTTCATGACTAAATTGTCCAAGTACCCACACGTTCAGGCTATTCATGTTTATTGTGATGGGTCAGTCAATGGCAGCAGGTCTGGATGTGGGCTGTTCATCCGTGACTACATCTCTGCCAGTCTCTACACTGACACTGAGGTTTCCAGGCGGCTCCCTGCACCCATGTCTTCCACTAGAGCAGAACTGTATGCTGTACTGGAGGCGCTCCACATTGTGGCGCCTCTCCATAAGAATGTATATTTCTTTATTGACAGTCAGGCTGCATTGTACGCCCTTCAATCCACCTCCCCATGGACTGTGATCTAGTTAATAAGTGTCTTGATCTCATCCACGCCCTAGAAGGTGCTGGTGCCACGGTCCATTTCATCTGGATACCCTCTCATGTGGGTATCCCGCTAAATGAAAAAGCAGACCACCTTGCTCAGTGTGCCCTACAAGATGACACAGTGGACCCTGGCACTGAGTACACTCTGGGTTATGTTAAGAGTAGCATTAAGGACTTTGTACAAAGTAGCATTAGTGATCAGTTGGAGCTTTGTTGCCATAGGGGCAGTAGCACTAGTCTTCACTATGCACGTGTCTCCCAGAGCTGTGCTTACACCTACGGAGACACACTGCATCACATGACAGGGTGGCAATGAGGCTCAGATTAGGCTACAAATACTTTTGGGAAGTCAGTGCTTCTCCTGGTGTGTGCTGTGTGCTGTGTGCTGCACCAAGGGGACACACTCTGCGTCACTATATCATGGAATGTCCTCTCATTGCTAAATTTAGGCCACAAGGTCAGCATGACTTGTACAGCCTCATTGACCATCTCCTAGACTCTGCCACCCTCAGGGAAATACTCAGGGAATATCCTCAGTTTGCTCCCAGACTGTAGGATGTCTTAGGCAATAAGGTGTGCAATATGTGTATCTATTTATTGAAATACTTGTATTCTTGTTGTGTATACTGTCCAGAGTTATTTTTGTGATACTTTAACCTTAAGTCCTTGCCCAGGGGGTGGGTGGCAAGGCCCATCCTCCTCCTTTGTTGTAATTATTTATTAATAATTATTCAACAATAAATGTATCAATCAATCAATCAATCAAAAGTAGATATAGAACGTCAACAGTATCATAATAATTAATGTTCTATGGATCTGTATGCACCTGCATGGGATTTAATACAACAATATTCTAGCCCATGTCAGTAAGAGACATGTAGCAGAGGTGACTTCTGCTGGTGAATTAGTTCTGAAAACTCCCTTTTATGATAGCTGGTTGTCTCCAAGGATTCTAGGGAGGATATACGGGTTCAATGGGCAGGCTGGAGGAATTGATTAGGGAACCTCGCTTCCAACAGATGGCGCGCGGGTCGTAGGTAATAAGGGGGTGAGGGATGGGGGGATCCATCTGCAGGGGAAGATGAGCGCCGTTACAAGATTCAATCATTCACAGTCAGGTTGCTATAGGAAAGGTGGACGCCCGAGGCCGCCAAGTAGGTGGGCAGGTCGAGTGTTGTGATGGCTAGTGCGGAGAGCCGGGAGCGTAATGCAGTATGTTGAGAGAGGAGGCGTGGGCATTGAAGCAGGAAATGTTCCATGGCCTCAGGGTAGTCCCACACCAAGGGCAGAAGTGGTTACAAGACAGACGTAGGCGATACAAGTAAGGAGTATGGTGTGGTCCAGGCGGAGGAGGGCAGAAAACGCATATATATATATATATATATATATATATATATATATATATATATATATATATATATATATATATATATATATATATATATATATATATATATATATATGAACATGTTTTATTTGCCTTATAAATTCATAACCGCGAGAGAATGCAGGGAAAAATAAGGGAAGGGGGAGGAAGCATGGGAGAAATTTTAAGTTACTCCTAATAACGTTTTCTATGAATTTACTCGCTTCCAACAGATAGCAGCATCGTCGCTGTCCTCCAAACTTTAACCCACACCAAAACTTCCTCCCTGTATATTCCTTGGTTGTCTCTATCTTGGGGATATTGCTCATTATACCTACCTATCGCCTTTTAAATATCTGAGTACATTTCTAAACATTTTCACTCTCCTATGGTAGTGCCTATCTATCTTCTTATCTAGCAAATGATCAATCAACGAATCTATTCACCTATCTACCTACCTATCCAATAGAGGCGTTTTCAGTAGCGGCGCGGCTGGGGGCAAACGGAGTCAAACGGAGGCAAGTTTTCGCAAACGCGAGCAAACGCCTTTCCAAAGCGTTTGCTCTCGTTTGGCAAACGCTTTTTAGCCAATCAGCGTGGAGCAACCCCGTCAACCTCATGGAATGAGATCAAGGAGTTACATTTCGAATAAAACTGAATAGTTAGACGTATGTTAGGCCATAGAGGTGGGTACTGTAGATGTAGATTTACGTTTACATATTGTGCGGCATACTGGAGAGAACCGATATAAAAAATGCGGCGTGAAATGAATTAAGGAGCTGGTGGTAGCTAGTGACATGTCGCATCTATCCGTCGTTGGTGTGGGTGTTGTCCGATTCCATACTTCTAGTCGTGACTTCGATACAATAATGGAGTTACTTTTCTATTATTAGGTGAAAAAATGATAATATTTTTGCAAATCCTTCTCTCATAAAGTAATGAATGATGGTAAAAATAGGTTATCTGCTAATTATTGACGTAATTCAATTATATAAGCGTCAGAAAACCGCAGCCATACATCTACAATGGAACACCTTTAAAACAAGCCCGTGTGGCATGAAGAAGTGTCCCACCATGACGAGACGGTGTGGCCAAAGACTATAGATAAAACAAGACTGGAAAAATTGCCATTCACCATAAGAAATTCGTGTCGCCAGTAAAGATGCCAGATACCGCTAGAATAGTGGATAACAGCGCCATCCATTGAGTGAACCGCAAACTAACGCCTCGGTAAACAAACAGCGCCACGATTTGAATAATCGCTTTGAGTTCCTTCCTCCACACACACACACACACACACACACACACACACACACACACACACACACACACACACACACATTATCAATAATGTACTCTAGTTCAGTACATATTTACTTCATCTACCTGTGACCCCGTTCTAGCTCCCTTGTATCCAACTTGAGTTATAAGTATATCATAGAGATATATGTATACTATTGTACATGTGCGATAACTATTTATAATTAGGGAGGCGACACACACACACACACACACACACACACACACACACACACACACACACACGGCGAGGCAAATAGGCAAGCCTCTTAATGTGTGGCCCCTGCTCACCTAGCATTAAATAGGTACGGGATGTAACTTGAGGGGTTGTGGCCTCACTTTCCCGGTGTGTGGCGTGTGTTGTGGTCTCAGTTCTACCCCGAAGATCGGTCTATGAGCTCTGAGCTCGCTCCGTAATGGGAAAGACTGGCTGGGTGACCAGCACACACACACGTGTGTGTGTGTTGCCTCACTTAATTAATAGTTATCGCACATGTACAATATAGCTACATATATCTCTATGATATACTTACAACTCAAGTTGGATACAAGGGAGCTTGAACGGGGTCACAGGTGGATGAAGTTATGTACTGTACTAGAGTACATTATTGGTAGTGTGTATTTACCTAATTGTATTTACCTAATTGTAACATACGGGAAAAGAGCTATGCTCGTGTTGTCCCGTCTCCATATCTATTAATGTTCAGCTTTTTCTTAAAATCATGAATATTCCTTGCGTTGACCACTTCCACGTCTAAACTATTCCATGCTTCCACCCTTCTATGAGGGAAGCTATATTTTTTCACATCTCTCCTATAAGTGGCCATTTTAGTTTTTCCCATGCCCTCTCGACATTCTTTCATTCCACATACACAGATCTTCCCTATCCATTTTTCCATGCCAATCATCACTCTGTATATTGCTATCAGGTCTCCCCTTTCTCTTCTGTTTTCCAGAGTCGGAAGTTGCATTCTTTTCAGTCTGTCTTCATAAGTCAAATCTCTTAAGTCAGGCACCATTTTGTTGCAGCCCTCTGTACTTTCTCTAGTTTCCTTATGTGTTTCTTTAAGTTCGGAGCCCACTGTATTGTTGCATATTCAAGCCTCGGTCTTATCATTGCAGTAATTATTTTCTTCATCATTTCTTCATCTAAATATACGAACGCCACTCTTATGTTCCTCAATAAGTTCAATACTTCTCCAATTATTTTGTTTATATGTCTCTCTGGCGATAGGTCATTGGTAATTGTCACCCCAAGGTCTTTTTCTTCATGACTGGTTTTATGTCTTCATTTCCTATCTTGTATATACTCCTGATTCTTCTTTCACTCTTGCCAAACTCTATTTTCTTGCATTTTGTCGTGTTGAACTCCATTTGCCATGTACAGCTCCATTTCCATATTCTGTCCAAGTCTTCCTGGAGTAGTTCGCAATCTTTGTCACATCTCACTTTTCTTAACAATTTTGCATCGTCTGCAAATAGGCTCACATAACTGGACACCCCATCCACCATGTCATTTATGTAGACCGCGAACATTACTGGTGCCAACACTGATCCCTGTGGAACTCCACTCTCCACCAAGCCCCATTCTGATGGTCTGTCCTTAATTATTGTTCTCATTTCTCTTCCTACCAAAAGTCTTCCATCCATTTTAGTAAACTGCCATGCACTCCTCCTACCATTTCAAGTTTCCAGATCAGTCTCCGGTGTGGTACCTTATCAAAGGCTTTTTTTAAATCCAGATATATTCCATCAGCCCAACCATCTCTTTCCTGTATTACATCTATCACCCTCGAATAGTAACATATCAGGTTTGTCGTGCATGAACGCCCTTTTCTAAAACCAAATTGACACTCACAAAGTATGTCATTTTCTCCAAGAAGTCTGTCCATCTATTCTGCACCACCCTCTCACACATCTTAGCTACCACACTTGTAAGTGACACTGGTCTATAGTTCAATGGGTCTCTCTTGTTACCTGATTTATAGATTGGGACAATGTTAGCTCTTTTCCAGTCTTGGGGCACTACACCTTCCCTTAATGAGGCATCAATTACTTCACAAACTTTTTCTGCCAGTTGCTCCCTGCATTCTCTTAAAATCCATCCTGATACCCCATCAGGTCCCACAGCTTTTCTCACTTCTAAACTCCCCATCATATTCTTGATCTCCTCCACAGTTACTTGAAACTCCTTCATAATCCCTTTCTGTTCCATTACCAGTGGTTTGTCAAAAGCAGTCTCCTTTGTGTGTGTGTGTGTGTGTGTGTGTGTGTGCTTATTTACCTATAGTTGTGATGTACAGCATGGCACATTAGCCTGTCTCCATATCTATAGCTATGCATATAGCTTGTCTGTGTATGGTGGCTGCAGTAACCACCCTTTCACTTATTTCACTTAAGCTATACCTGTCATGATCTTTAGGAAAGCGATAGAAGACCAAGTGTGGGTGGGTGCCCTTTGTCCTGCGACAAAATTAACACATGGATGCCCCACTCTAGTGTTCATTTTTGCGGATTTCTTGAGATCATGCAGCGTGTAACCTGTCACTGCTGTGGGCCCTCTTGTTTGAGTGGTGACACATGTAAACATGCAGACGGATCAACGGTGCTGATCTTGATCTTAAGCTGCAACAGCAGCGCCATCGCGTGAGTGAACCGCAAACAAGAAGAGTTACCAGTTTGCCTAGGCTATACGGTAAATTGACGCTTTCCAGTCTTGTTTATTTATATAGTCTTTGGTGTGGCATGAAGAAGTGTCCCACCATGACGAAATGGGAAAATTGCCAAGATATCGTACCGCACGCCGGCAGAACGCACGCTGAGCCTGCAGGGAGAGGATCTCCTCATCCAGTACAATTCCAATGGGGAAAACGGTCCGATAATCTTGATTTTCCCAAAGACTTAACATACTTTAGTATATCATTCAGTATACCTATTTTGAGGAAGTGTATGTCTCTGGCAGTCGAAATTTACAAAAATATATGTATGGGGATCTCTTAATAGTAAAAGAAGTCATTTATAAAGTGGTCGCCGACCGTGACGGACGTTCATATCCCTGCTGGTCTCTACTCTGACCGCTGTGCACAGTGAGGTGTATGGCTACGGTGCATTTGTTACCACTTGTCAAATAACCAGTGCTGGTGACAAACAGCAGCTGGTTGCTTTATAGCGTTTTTTTTTTTTCTCTCTTTTTTTTTTTTTACTTAATTAGGAATTATATTTGCTTACATTAGTAAGAATAAAGCAGCAGCAAAACATTCCATATTTACCTACTTTTAAGTAAATAATTTTGTTAAATGGTGTGATGATAATTATTTTAATCTAAATGTAAAAAAGACAAAGGAAATGTTAATCGATTTTCGTAAGAGGGAGAGGTGTACTCAAAATCGTGTAATTAAAGAGAAACAGGTAGAAATTGTACACGATTATAAATATTTATGGGTGCAAATTGATGATAAAATAACTGGTGATGTAAACACAAAGAAGGTGTATGGCAAATGTATGCAGAGAATATGAACGTCCGTCACGGTCGGCGACCACTTTATGAATAACTTCTTTTACTACTAAGAGATCCCCATACTTATATTTTAGTAAATTTCGACTGCCAGAGACATACACTTCCTCAAAATAGGTATATTGAATGATATACTAAACTACGTTAAGTTTTTGGGAAAATCAAGATTGTCGGAGCGTTTTCCCCATTGGAATTGTACTGGATGAGGAGATCCTCTCCCTGCAAGCTCGTCGTGCGTTCTGCCGGCGTGCGGTACGATATCTTGGGAACTTTCCCATTTCGTCATGGTGGGACACTTCTTCATGCTCAGGCGACTGATGTGTACGATAACTTCTCCCAGGGATTGAGATCACAGTGACACGGTCGTCTGGCACCTCCGACGGTGTCCTCAGCACTGTCCTGTTCAGCGTGAACTCAAAACATGTTTGGCCTTGCGGTGACGCTACTGATAATGAGAGAGAAGAAACCTGCTCTAGGGTGGACCACGATGACCGCTTTAAAACGGGACGCATTTGGCAACAATATTAGGAAGAACTTGCCAGAATGAACAATACAATAATTTCTTTAGGTACACATGTATATACAAAATACACCAACAAACATATATACTCACATTTGTACGTATGAATATATGCATTTAAGCTCCCTACTTAATGAAGCAGTCTTCCTACCTATATTTAAAACAAAAGTGACATGTCATCCTTCTTTTGTGGCAGTTGCCATTGGCTACAGCTGGCTCTGACAACTGACATCGTCCGGCTGGCCTACCTGCCTGCCATCTTTCTCTGCCCATCTGTAAATAGCACTAGTTTGACAATGTTTAAAAACAGATTAGATAAGCACTTAAATTTATTAGATTTATAATTATGTATAGCACTGCATGATAGTTTTTATAAGAAATTTACTATAGTTAAACAAGACATGATCCCCATGTATGGGGACCACAAATTGTAGAGGAATTCGCTGCAGGACTTAGCCCTGTTAATAGGCCAAATATTTAGAATTAGTATATAATGTATTGTGTACTTTTAAGTGTATCTTTAAGTACTGATGACGAGGTCGCTGTGCGACTGATACAGGATAACCTAGATGGGCCTTGGTGGCCCTTTGTTATCCTATTATTTATGTTTATCTGGAGTTTCCAGGTGTTGCTACTGGGAAGTTTCATGGCTAGGATTGGCAAGGAGGCAGTGCTGGTGTATGTACTTTGTGGGAATGACTTGTATATTTGTGATAGTTCTTTTTTTTTTTTTTTTTTTGGCAGGTACTACACATCATGATTTAGTTTCTTGTCCGTCTTAATTTGGTCATTGCGTATTATACAAGCTAATAAATCCCTCCTTGGTTAAACATTATATATATATATATATATATATATATATATATATATATATATATATATATATATATATATATATATATATATATGATGATAACTTGCTCCCTGTATTCAGAGGACCCCATATTCACAAAGCTAGTTTCTTGCATCTTTTGACTGCGTTTTTGCATCAGAACTAAACTCTCTATACAAATAAATCTTTAGTGGGCGACTGATACAGACAGTTTTTGTTTATTATAGGAATGCAAAGCAGCAATTAAACACAAGCATATGAATCAATAAGGTGAAAATCTGCAATACACACATCAAACATTAACTGATGGCTTTGGGACTCAAAACAAGCTCACAAAATATTATCACAAATTTTATTACATTTATTCACAAGATGCAATCAACAATATTGTATATAAACATTTGCTGTACATGAACCATTCATATACTAAAACTTAAGAGAGAAAAAACTACAAGCAGACATTTGTCACCTCGTCAGACCTCATACTTACCTACGTGAATGTTACCAATTTGGTGTGAAGCTAAAACGCAACCTTACATTCTTTATTCAACCAATCAGGTGGAATCACCTGGAGAGCTGCCAAATCCATTGTTGCTTTGTGCACACTGGTGCCTACAATCACCAACCTTGTGTCTGGGCAACAACCAAAAACTCCTTCAAAGGTGATATATTACAACAATCTGCTGGCACATGATTTAATATAAGTTAAATAATCTGATAAGGCTTTTATTTCCATTCTTTTAGTAATTGCTGATTAATCATACTTAAGTATATTATCACATTATTATGAATCTGAATGAACATCTGACACATACAAAAACTTAATTCAAATGATGTGCACCACATAATCATACTCCTTTATATTTACATCCCAATACACAACTATGTTATACATACCCACTAGGATGCTCAACCAGCTGACAGGATGTGATGAAGCTAAAGTGAATGATAATGCTATGCAAAAACATGAATCCAGAGAACAAAGACATCCCAGGCTTTACACCACAAGTATTGCTTATCTCTTCAATAGCTTCATGAAAATTCTCACAATGATTCAAGAGTACATCATAGTAAAGTATTAAAATCCTAGTAAATGTTGTTGGTCCAAAAATATTCACAGGAAACACAAAGCTACTCATTACACCTACATTAATGACACCTGACTGTCTTTAGGTGACTCACAACAATATGTTAAAAGCAAACTAGGTGTTGCACTTGGTGTACATAACCTATCAGTAATACCATGAATAATGTGATCTGGCGAAGACATTATATGTACTACGTATATTGAAAATGAAAGCAAGGTTTTTCTTGTCATTTCACTTTGAAGGTTGCAATAAATATTCATTTACTTATCTCTGCACAGCATCTTTACTTCATGTTAAAGACAATACTTTCATTATTCATAATTAAAGCTTACATGCCATAATATCTTTTTACCCAAAAAATTATCATTAATGTATGTATTAGCTGTACCTTTAAGGGAAGACAATAAGAAAAATAAATTTCACAGACTAAAGCTCCAGTAACTCAAAACTGTCAAAGTACAACACTACTTTTATTTTGCTATTATGAACAATCCTTTTGTTATCACTATACCATACTATGGCACCATACCCTTGCTTCATAAATCACTTTTGATTTCTTCAGGTCATCTTATATATTTCCTGTGTCAAGACACTGGGACTGAGAAGACTATGAAAAAGTCATCAATCTTTGAGCTCAATTCTATTGAATGAAAGAAAAAAATTCTTTATGCAGTTTCATTGAGGAATTTCTTTCAGCACTCCTAAAAAACAATTATCCTGAGCTACTGCTGCTGTTCTATAATCATAGTTCAGTCAATAATGAAAAAAATTATAAACATGATATTTTCTGTATTTGAATCCTTCTGGAATGTAAGCAGGCAACCCAATGACCAAACTTTTCTTGAGAAAAATAGGAATGAAGTCATTCATCACCACACTAAGAAGCAGCACATTCATCTTAACAATTACCTAGTAACTAATAGCAATTGTATTTCACCCAATTAAGAGAACACTCACCCTACACAGGCCCCATTGAGCTTCAGATACTGAAGTTCTCCCACCTGCTCTCTGGTAGGCAAGGCACAATAAAAACCTGACCACCTGCATCACAAGCCTTTCATACAAGATTACACACCTTGCCAAAGATAACTAATTCATACATTCTTCCTACATCAATATCAGGACAAACAGCAGCTTTCAGCAATGTCAGTGCTATGGTGCATCTTAATAAATTAATGTCTGCAAATAAGAACTGGCCTAAGAAAGAACTATCAAATCTTACAGCTATAACTGACAATAAAAAAATTATCATATTTGTATTGGTAAAAGGCACATCCCTCATAATGCCCACAACCAAATTAGCTTTCTTGTGACAAAAATTTCACTGTAACATAGCTTTCAACATTAACTAAGCATCTTAAAAGGAATCGCTCAAGGTTTATTTCCTTATGTATCAGGAACTGTTTGCATACACAAAAATGCAAAATGTTATAAAAAAAAAAAAAAAAAAAAAAAAAATTGATATCATGGTATAAGTCTGTGAATAAAAATTTTACTGTAAAGTCAATAAAAACTTCAATACTAATCCTTTTTATCAGTGTTCCTGTACCACATAGCTCTGCTGTGCCTTGGAAAAAGAAACCAGATTAAAAAAAAAAAATTCAATCCTGAAGAAAACAGCCAACTATGCTAAACATGAAACAGTACATATCAAAAGCTACTGAAGACAAATGCACTATTGGCAAAATCTTCAGCTGAATAAGAGGCATTTTATACAAACATATCTACATGTACTTACATATGTATATTCAAGCTTAATGGCTTATGTTGACTTAATGTATACATCTAATCACTTTCTGATTTAATACAATGATCTGAAGAAATCAAAACACAGTTGCAAGAGTGTGGATTTGATGTGTTTCTGATACAGCACCTACGGTAACATGTAATTTTGCTTTCACCTACAGCAATCAGGACAATTGGACAACAGCTTAAGGTGATACTAAAGACACCAACATGATATTATGAATTAACTCCAAAATCTTTTGATCTGTATGACACCATATTTGAATAGGAACTTCTACTTGATGAAATAGCCTCTGTGAGTAAAGTTTATGTTATTGTCATACTCCATATTGTTAGTATTTTTATAAATAGTGTTAGAGAATGACTAAAATTTGGGATCTTCAAAACCAAGAACTCAAATGTTATGTACAGAGGTGCAAAATTATGCACAAATATTTTCATTTTTTGTTTTCTTTGGGGAGGACAGCGCCAAATTTCAGTGTGATATCTTCCTTTCAATGGAATTTTAAACAAGCAGTGGAATGCTCCATACATTGGGTAAGTCTATCAATAAAGAAAATAGAACTGGATGCTCTGTGACTGCACTCTTTTAATGGACATTTGTTATTAATCAATCAGCAATTCATTTTCAATTTTTTTTTGGCAATACTGTTTACTATACTGAGCAAACTTAATATTTTAGTGTTATTTAGTAATTTGCAAGTCAAGTTATTTTTCTTTGATCATTCTTTCAATGTCAAATTTATGATTAAGTACTATATGAACAATACCCTAGAAGAGCTAATATATTGCTATCATACTATTGTACACATAGTAAGTGTTTGGCAGGAGACTTGCATAACATCTTGTCCAAAATGCTTTCTCTTTGTTCAAGTCATTCATTTTAGTCACGTAATATGGTCATTGTAGTACAAATTTACATACATATATCTGAAACTAACAGCACAAAAACTTAGTGAAAATGGCCTATATTTGTTGTTTCTGAAACTTTCTTCTCATATATGCATATATGACTTTAAGGCTGAAGCTTTGTATTAGGACTTGAATGATTTTAAGTTCACATAATCATGTGTCCCACAGGCATACAGATAAAACAAATACCTTCTTCATTACTTTCATAAAACCCATCAAGTAATCTATAGCATATGGCAAAACAAATAAGAGAATGAAATGCTGCAGCTGCAATGCAGAAATCAAGATATATGGGAAAATTCTGGATTTTCCAATCAAAAGTATGATCTGTCAATTTTACACAAAACTGATTTTAAGATTCACTATAAAGAGTATAGTATTGCAAACCAACTTGTTAAAATGTACCAATTGTAAGCTGAATACAAAAAAAAAAAAAAAAAAAAAAATTGAATGCAGAGAAAAGAGTGTGTGTGTGTGTGTGTGTGTGTGTGTGTGTGTTTCACCGTTTGATCTACTGCAGTCTCTGACGAGACAGCCAGACGTTACCCTACGGAACGAGCTCAGAGCTCATTATTTCCGATCTTCGGATAGGCCTGAGACCAGGCACACACCACACACCGGGACAACAAGGTCACAACTCCTCGATTTACATCCCGTACCTACTTACTGCTAGGTGAACAGGGGCTACACGTGAAAGGAGAGACACCCAAATATCTCCACCCGGCCAGGGAATTGAACCTAGGTCCTCTGGCTTGTGAAGCCAGCGCTCTAACCACTGAGCTACCAGGTGTGTGTGTGTGTGTGTGTGTGTGTGTGTGTGTGTGTGTGTGTGTGTGTGTGTGTGTGTGTGTGTGTGTGTGTGTGTGTGTGTGTGTGTGTGTGTGTGTGTGTGTGTGTGTGTGTGTGTGTGTGTGTGTGTGTGTGTGTGTGTGTGTGTGTGTGTGTGTGTGTGTGTGTGTGTGTGTGTGTGTGTGTGTGTGTGTGTGTGTGTGTGTGTGTGTGTGTGTGTGTGTGTGTGTGTGTGTGTGTGTGTGTGTGTGTGTGTGTGTGTGTGTGTGTGTGTGTTTTATGAAAATGGTTGCATACAACAAGTTAAATCTGGATACAGTAAACTCTTAAACTATTGCCTTATCAAAAAATAACTGAAGCTATTTAAAAGTTCTTGTGAGGACCAAAAAAGGAAGACTGGAAAGCAAAAATATACATACATTAATAACAATAATAATTATCACTCATCAGCTGATTATCTGCCTTCCTCACTGAGTTTAGTATGGAAGAAACCACATGCAACAGAACCATTTTGTCAGAATGATTGTGTCCACAGGACAGTTTATTGATATTACTGTCAACAACAAAGTTGGTGAATACAGCCAATGATCAATAGTCAATGAGATTGTAATCAAACCCACACACCAATCTCTTGCTGATAATATCCAATTCCCACTCAGAGGGTAAACAAGTAAAAGTAATACAATATGGAAATAACAATATAACTGGAAATGCACAGTGTTTCACCAAATTGCCATGTAGGACATCATTATGGAAACTGCTACCATCAGTGGTAGCATGAATCTCACAGAGGCTTTAGTAGGAAAAGACATCAGAGAAGATGGCTGCCGTATATACACTTTTGATTTAAAAAAAAGTTAAATGAGCTGCCTCTAAACTGAGAGAGCCTCTGCTTACATCTTACAGAATTGGTGATTGGACCATTAAGAGTAAGAGATTACCATGATAGTCAAACAAACACATATTCCAAGTCAGAAATACCTGAATGTTAATTGTGGTGCAGCACTGCTTTTACACTAGTGACAGTAACGAAAATTATTATTCTGAACTATAGATAAGATTTAAGGAGTTTACTGTATAACTGAAAGAGAATCTGGTTTCAAATATATATCAAAAGTATGACAGAGAAAAAGGAACTTTTTGCAATTATAAAACATATCAACTGAATTATAATGAAACATAACCTATTACTTATTTTGTAATAATGCTATGTAAGTAAATATCAAGAAATATCTTTATATGTATAATGACTAAATATTGATGTCTTAAAACATTCATACAAGTAAATATATTGTTTTTCTTTAATATACATTAAAAAATGGAGACAATATTATGTTATATTATATAATGACCAGGTTACATCATTTCACAAAATTTTCTCTGAAATGTAAAACATACGAGGCTCATTCATTAATAAAAAATATGGTAAATGGATTCTTTTTCTTTTAGGTGTGTTCGTCATCAAGACAGAAACTTGTATAACAAACTTGTCTTTGGTTTAATGCCCTTTGCATAAACAGCTATGAGCACAAATCACATAACACAATGATAAGGAAAGGGGAATAACCATGGCAAGGAATCTAAACATTCACATTATCAGGGAACTCCTAAAAATTAATGGCAGCAGGGTGGAGCCTGAACCTACCCTGTGTGTGTGTGTGTGTGTGTGTGTGTGTGTGTGTGTGTGTGTGTGTGTGTGTGTGTGTGTGTGTGTGTGTGTGTGTGTTTGTTTACATTTGTAATTACTTACTGTCACAATATGCAAGAAAAAGAGCTATGCATAAATCATCCATCTCCATATTTACTCTTGTCCAGCTTAGTTATAAATGGCTGAATATTTGTTGCATGGACTACTACTGTATGTGTGTGTCTGTGTATGTGTGCATGTGTATGTGTTTATGTGTATGTATTTACCTATTTCTATTATACAAAATTTGAGCCAAACTTGTACTGTCTAGCCTTCATATCTACTTTTACCCAACTCAAGTCATAAAGTCATAGATGTTCATTGCACACATCACTTCTACAAGCAAAACATTCCAAGTGTCTAGACAACTATTTGAGAAGCAATTTTTTTCTATTGTTTAGGCATTGAGTCTTTTCTAATTTGTACTCATGATCCCTTACTTTCATAAGCATCCCTTGTTAGATAGTTAACATTGTCTTATTCCTTTACTGTGACCATGTGTGTGTGTGTGTGTGCATCTCTCTCATGAGCTCACAGACATGATGTGATACAACCTCCAATGCAACATGGTGAAAGATTAAATAATTTGTGTTTGTGAATGTGTGTGCCCATGGGAGGTGGAAAAGCTGATCCTACAGTACTACAACTTAAGTAAAGCCTCATTGAGCACCAATTACCCTGTTAAGCCCTGAGTCCATGACTGCTTAGTTTATGACATCCCTCAACACAAGCCTTTAATATTTTCATAAGCATTCAACAGATGATGTACATCAAGCAACAGACTTCAGTTACTAAGCACAACAAAATCAGAATCCATGGTTTGAATAGTTATCAGAATCTCGCTTAATACATATTATACATATTATATTATATTATATTATATATATATATATATATATATATATATATATATATATATATATATATATATATATATATATATATATGATTCACCATGCATTTATAAATCTAAAAAGTGGACATAATATTGCTACCAAGATGTTGTAATTCCCAAACACATGCTGCCATAATAAAAACATGAAACCCTAATATGTTAATGTTCAAATGTAATACTTACCAGACACACCAGCAATACAGACAAACATACAGACAGAGAGACACACAGACAGGTAGACAGAAGAAAAATTACATTATATGATATTGGGGTGTGTGGACTTTGTGTAAATGTAGACCCATGCATGTAATGCCAAAGTTAGTTACAAAATAGTGAGACATAAATGAAGGTGGGGAGAAATGCAGTATGAGGGTCTAACTTGTATATACATGCAGTGGAAAATGTATACTGTACGAGAAGTAATATAGCTTGTGACAATGTTACTAGCAATAAAGGAATATTATATACAGAGACAACTAAAAAGGAGCATAGTGAAATGAACTAGTTTGAGCCTTGGAATGAATAATATGAGAACTGAGAGAGAGAGAGAGAGAGAGAGAGAGAGAGAGAGAGAGAGAGAGAGAGAGAGAGAGAGAGAGAGAGAGAGAGAGAGAGAGAGAGAGAGAGAGAGAGAGAGAGAGAGAGAGAGAGAGAGAGAGAGAGAGAGAGAATTACAAAGAATGACTTAAAAAAAGCCAGAGAGAATCACAAAGAATGACTTAAATAAAGCCATACATGAACTGAAGAATTTGATAGAATTTAAATAACTTAAAAATCAAAGATCCAGGAAATGTCCACATGAATGACAGCAAAATATAATGTCAAATACCTTAAGAACATCTTACATTACCCAGTTAAAACAATGCATCAATACATGCTGAATACCTATTAAAACAATCTGACCTAATGATATTTCCTATACTCTCTCTGGGTTTCATCATCGGAAGGTTTATGGTCCTAATAAAGTTCACTCCAATTCTCCACAATTAGGATTAACTACATATTCTTGTTGGAAATTTTACTTCAATAAGTCTGTTCCTAAGGAGTGTGATTGCTCTAATCATTCAAACTATTAAACATGGTTCTGATTTTGAGTCTTTCTAAAACTTTTAAATATATTCTCAATGTAAAGATTCTCAATTTTCAACCTGACTACAATCTGCCTTTACATTGCCATTACAGATTTTATATGGTCATTTCACTAATGATTTAGTACTCTGATGAATCCTGGTCATCCAGTTTTGGGGAGCTTTCAAGAAACTTTTATTACCTTTGTTCTTTTCCATACAAAAGATTATATTTAATTCTCTCTCTCTCTCTCTCTCTCTCTCTGACTAGTTATACTCCCATGGATTTATATAATACTGTACATAAATAAGTGTAAATACCAGTCTAATATGTCATTGTCACTAAGAAGTAGTAAGCAAACAAAAGTTTGATATTCCAAAGTCAGAAAAATCAACAATATGGAAACAAAGACCATGAATTGTAATCTGTCACACTGTATAAAATACTACTTGCATAGTCTTGAGGTCTGGCATGGTAGGGTTTAGAGACCACTGCTGCATTGCAAAAGGTTGTCCAATTATTCCAATTTAAGTACAATATAAAACTTTTGGTGTTTGCCATGGTTATAATTCAAAATGTCCTTGCTACACCCTTACTTAGCATCAGGAGCCTCACTGAACAATAGCAAATGCACCTTCAGATACCCAACATTCATTCTGCTACATCATACTGAGCAAGAGTCAAATGGGTCCTCTGTTCCAGTCATGTGGTTAGAAATTTTTACACTTGGAATTTCAATATCTACATTAAATACATCTGTTCACTGTCATTCATCAATGAAAAGGCCCTGTAAATTACATTTAGCATTAATCATCTCATGGAAGGTTGTGGCTATTCTCACAAGCTTCACATTCCATAGGTGTGAAGTAATGATGGCGTGCTAATAATTGGACTTACCTATACATCATTAAATTTCTGAAGACTGTCTCGTAGTCGATCAGTAATCTGGAAAAAAGAAAAAAATTCCATGAAAAAAGTCAAAGAAAATAGAATTTCAGCTTCCTATGTTGATGTTTATAAATAACATTTTCCATACACTTAAAATACAGACAACTTACAATCTCTCATTATAACAAGAATTTTGTGCAAAGACATATTTCAATATCTATAACTCTGAATAAAACAAATTTTTGTGGCCTTAAACAGGTTTATGGTCCTAATGGAGTCCACTATTTTTCAATCATCCTACACATAATATATGAAATGTAGCTACTTGTATCCATCTATAATGCCTTTTTCCCTTAAATATATCTTTCTAGCTATTCCCTTACTCATCACTAGAATCTATGACATCTATCAGAAATCAATAGTGCACATCTTTAAACATTTTCACTGCTTCATGTGTCTTTTAATTATGTAACTTGGAAAATGAGCCAACTATAATTCTTATGGTTGTCAAAATTAATACAAACAAGTAAATAAATAAATAATGAAGAGAAACAAAAAACAAAAATGAAAAATATAATTGAATCTAATGCCTCACCTTCTGATAAAAGTTAATTTGTTCGGTAAGGAAAGATGTCATGGCTTTCTTGAAGTCCCTTTGCCGTTCATTATGGAAGTGTGCCACCTCAGCATGAAGGGCATAGGCAATGGTGTCAGATCTCCTCACCATCGGGGGAACCTGGTCGTCATCAAGCCGCCCTTCACTTGCTTCCTTTTCCACTTGCCTTCTCTTTGCTATAGCACCCTGTGAACAAATACACCACTTACAAAGATGGAAAGTGAACCATGCACCTCATTTAAGAAGACCTAGGTAAAAACTAGCCCTGTTACTTACTGTTACCTGAAGCTTCCATGTATTTTCTTCTGCTCAAATTAAACAAATTATTAGAAAAAAATACACACACAGTTAACTCAAGATTAACACAAGGGTTACGTTCCTGGAGAGGTTGTGTCATTCAAAATTACGTTATTCTAACATAATTCTCCCATAGAAAACAATGCTAATAGAGGGGGTTACATTCCTGGCCACAAGGAAAGTTTGCCTATTTTGGAGATTGTTACTAAAACCTTAAAAAATATTAATACATCACTAGGTCATGGAAACAATAAAAACACAAGTTCTCATCTTTGCATCTTTCTAGTCCGGAAAATTAGAAAATTATTATTAAACGTGATTTGTTGTTTGATTTTACACGCCAGGAACATTATCCCATATTCATACATTTATTATTAATGTGTTTAACAAAACAAACCATGGGTATAATTTGGTGGTGGTTGGTAGCAGTGTTTGATTACCATCACGTCAGTTGACTGAGCCATGCAGTCCAGACCACAATGCCTCACTGTTCCACCATAGGCAACATGGAAAACTTTACGAAGAAGACCAACCCTATTACTGCTGCAGTGCGCAATTTATTTAACAGGCTTGGTAAGCCAGGAAAAAATGCTTCTAAATAAAAGCACAGATGGCTGTATAGTGGCCTTAAGACAGAAGATAATTGCCACCTCCTTCAACTGTGCAGGCAATGGGAAGAGAACTGTCCACAAGCTAGCTACATAAATGGTACTTATCAAGCACTAAAGACATACAACTGATCATAAGTTAAGTAGATTTCTGATTGAAAACTTGAGAGATGGAGATGCTGTGATTGAAGGTGGCAGTGGTAATGTTGTTGTTCCTAGGTTTGGTTCCAATCACAATTTTTGTACAGTAAGCAATCTGAACAATAACCTATATATTTCTATGATTCTAAGATCAATTAGTTCACAAAAAAAGAAAAGAAAAATAACTAAATAAATAAAAACAATAGGTATTAAGGCAAAATTTATGCAAAGGTAATGACAAAGACAAAGGTCTTGGTTCACCTTAGCAGTGAAGGTAAATTCTGCCAGATCGCTGCCTTCCCGAGCTGCAGGAAGGCAACGTTCACTCTTAAGAATACCGAATTCTCCAAGATGGTATTGGAAGATATTCTTAAGAATCTGGCCGAGAACATCTCAAGTGGTTCCCGCAGAAACAGCGTCACTGAATCAAATTAGCCAGCTTTAAATTGAATAAATCACATTACTTAATCATATCTCCTTTAATATCAAGTCGCGATAAATCCAAATAGTGTTATTCACACTTGCATTAATCGAGTTGACTGTATATCCTTCCACAACATAATTCTTTTCCCTTTGAAAATTAGTGTGCTGCAGAAGGCTTCAAATTTACCAAATAATAATCAAACACTAAAAATCATTGGTTACTGAAATGATATACCAGAATTGGTCTTAAAAATCATATGCAATCTTTTGATCCATGTACTTTCAATTATGAAATTATCTTTTCAAACTCACTTTCTGTACGTACCACCACATTACCTGAACATACCACCTCCTGCAGGACCCCCAGTCCTAAAGTCATGAGACAAAAGCTTCAAGAGTCACACGCATTGCAAAGCTCAACACTATAGAAAATCTGATGTTAAAGTCGCCCATCACCATTACTTGTGTCTCATTTTTCAGTCTCCTGCTTTCTCATGATCCATTAAATAACTTGTGTTGGTAACTATCAAAGGCTCCAGATTAACAAATATATATAATATTTTTCTCTTTCCTAAATGATCCTCCTGTATCTGCCAGTGTAGTTAGTGACAGTGGTCCCTCGGCCTCCACTCAACCCACAGTGCATATTAAATAAGCTAACTTTCCCTTTACAAGTTCCTTTTCAACACAAGGAAAAAACACCTATAAAAGATAGGCTGTCTGCTAAGGAAGAACTATCCTTTATTCTACTGTAGATGTACCTTTGCAGCTGAGATGACACTGGGAAAGCCATCTATAAGGCCTTTATACTCAAAGAGAAGGTGGCACAATGGATCCCAGTCATGCTTGGGCTCCTCCTCAAATACTGTGCCAATGTCAGCATAAGCCTCACTCACATGGTGGATAGCATCAGTCAGTCCTGGGGCACCTAATGAAAAGAAAAAAAAAAAAATAAATAAATAAAAAAATAAATAAATAATAATAATCTAAAAATATTGGAATGAGTTACAACTTTTGATATCTTTTACATTATGCTGCCTTCTGATCACTTGTATAAAAGATGTCACTACTAGTATTATTATTCATTCTTAGTATTCATTAGAAAAGTTATTTATTATAATATTCAGCCCTTTATAGTTTCACCATTCAAAATTAATGCACATGAGGCAACATGAGAGATTTGATAATGAAAATGTCTAAGTATTAACATCATTATTTGCAAAAATACAGTATTCATAGCTGTATTCACAAGCATTCTCTTATATCTTATTTTTTCACCCTCTATGAGGGAGAGTGCTAAGATATACGAGAAAATGAGAGGAAAGAGATGATATTAAAACATGCAGAGGGAATATAGGGACAGAAATTAATGAAGATTCCTGCACTGAACATTCCCTATAATTTCAAAACAGACTCATACATAAAGACAAAGGATGAGGAAAAGTTCATTGCTGAATCTCAAGTGAAGCAAGATCAAACACTTACAGTTAGATGGGTCAGTATCAAAGGCTCTACTCAGTTTAGAGAAAGAGTGTGAGATCTTGTTGTATTCTCGCTTGAAGGCAGTCTGGTGCTTCTTGGTTTGGTCAATGCAAGTGTTCTGGAGAAGCTTTACTGATTCATCAAGGTTGGAGAAGAATCGGCTGTAACCTTCCAGTTTAGCTTCCCTGTTGAAACAGATGATCTTTGGTAAGTCTTCACCAGCCTTTCATTCATTTAGTTATACTTGTGAGTTCTTTACTAGTAAAGATTTTTTAAAATTTCATTTTCCATATTCATTATTAAATGAACTTGAAATTGAAATAGTGTATATGCTTTTAAGATCTGTAAAATCATTCATAGAAATTATTACTCTGTCAATTAAGAGCAGTCATTCAGGTAGTAACACATCTGACTACAACACAGAAAAATTTAGTTCAAACCCCAGTACAGGCAACCACTGCTTAACGAAGATTCACACAACGAAATTTCACTACAACGGAGGTTTCATTTTACTACCATCTGCTCGTTTAACGAACATCAAACTCGCTTTAACAAAGTTTTATCCAGGTAATTTTTTCCAAGTTTGAAAGCACCGCCGTATCACGCAAGCCAACAGGCTTTTGAATACAACAGCGCCTCTCGTGGACAACACGCGCACCACACACTTCCCCTGTTCAAAACAATAACAGCTTCAGCAGCAGGTCGTCTTCCCTCGCTCAACTTACCACCAAAATGCCTTGCAATGTTGCCTAGCATTGCTAAGAAGACTAGGAAGTCTCTTACTCTCAAAGTGAAGCTGGATATTATTCAGACATGAGAGGCAAGAAAACTAATAGCACTGCTCACCACCATCTTGACTCCATCTACTGTCTCTATTTTCAAGTCAGCAGACTCTATTAAAAAGGCTGGTGAGACCACATCTTCCTTGCAAGCTAAAAGAACCACCTGAACTCATGACTCTACAATGGATAAAATGGAAAACCTTGTGGAAATGTGGTACATAAGTTTAGTATGTGATACAATGATGCGCCCTTTGTTTACATTCCAAAGGTTGCTGGCTAGTCTCTTTCCCATTTCACTCTCCCTCCCTTCATAAGTTTAAGATCATCAACATTATAAAGTTACGTACATACATACATTAGTGTACATTATAATGACTTAACTTAAACTGCCTAAATATTTAACTTCATAATTTTTACTTTCATTAAACCTTTCACTGTACACTGATGCACTCTCGCTTTGTTTACTCTCAATGGAAGTTCAAGTCAGGGGTTAAACTTGTTATAATTGGTTTGCTTAACAAAGTTTCGCTAACAAAGGGTTTTCTAGGAACGTAACCCCTTCGTTAAGCAGGGGTTGCCTGTATATAACATATTTGAAAGATTATAAGACACAAGAGCTTATAAGATGCACCCAGTTTGGAAAGACATTGAAAATAAAGTAGGGAGACAACTGTACAATGAGGGGCAACACACACACACACACACACACACACACACACACACACACACACACACACACACACACACACACACACACACACACAAAAACGATGCACAATGAAACTTACGTCTGCATGAGGTCAAGTGGAGTGTCGGGTCGCTCTATGGCAAGGTAAAAGTTAGCTCCTACCAGTTTGTCACTCTCAGCCTTGCGCTTGCCAGACTTCCAAACCTTCTCATCATTTGGGCACGTGACAAAGTGATGAAACACTTCACACTGAGCCAAGATAGGATGACGGCAAATACGATCAACCCATGACTGAAGCATTGTCATCCGGTACTCTATCAAGTCTTCTTCAAATCGACCTGTGGAGCAAACAAGGCAATCAGTGTGCAATGAGAACAAGTCAAAATATAAATAAACGATTTCCATAATGCTATTCACTTTACAATGAATATGGCATACCTATAACACAACATACTTTGTTATATCAAAAACACAATCAATTTTGTTTCTGGCTACTTATCCAATTCCAGCACCCATGCATAGGACAAGGCAACCAAATGAAGTTGGTTCTTATCATTCTCTTCCAAATCTTTCCTAAGGTCTGTATTTTCAAGTCTTACTGATCTAATGTTCAGAAAGACTTGAGACAACGTGCAATTCTCTCTCTCTCAAAAATGCATGAAGTAAAAAAACAAGAAAAAACAGTTCTGTAGTTCGGTAAACAAGATAACAGGTATATCACATCAAGCTATGTAATTATAGATACTGCTTTTTAAGTGATAGTAAGTCATAGATGAAGACTGTTAAAGACTAAGATAATGAGAGTGACAAACCTGATATTTGTTTCTCTGGCAGAGGTGGTATAGGTATGAGTGGGAATTTTTCACTCAGCCGGCCCTGGATCCAGTCAAAGTGCTTATACCTCCTGGAGACAGCAGTTGATGAGAACTGAAGAACAAGACTCATTAGCACATCAGAAGTGGTGTGTGTGGCAGAATACTGTACTGGTAAAGGAAACAAAGGACTGAAGATGTTAGTTCATGTATTATGATAGTTGAACACAAAACTGAAGACTATCAACCTATATAGTATCGAACTAACATTCTCCCTTAAGAATGCATAACCACAAAATGATCTCTGTAAAGCCTTGCCATATCAAAAGAAGAAAAACAGTGGTGTATCTAATCCTCGTTACATTTCTTTTAGTTACCTATGAAGAGAATATAGTGACAGATTTCTTTCAACTAAATTGTAGATACAAGAATAAAACTTCATAGCCAGTGGGCTTATTTGACAGAACTGGAAGAGGTTTGGTCAAAAGTTCATTACTCACCGAAGGCATCAGTGTGTAGGCAATGAAACTCTTCATGCCATGGAACTTGGACTCCTTTTTTGGTGATGAGATAGCACAGGTGAATTCGTGTTGATTTGGTCTCCATACTGGACCATTCCCATAATCATCAACAAACACCTTGTCCTTTTCATCAACAGCAGCTTTTCCAGCACCTGCAAGAGGTAAGCTTTTAACATCATGTTGCTGGTAACACACATGTATACTGAAGGTAAAGTAGAAGAATCATAATCAAATATATTGTTAGGTACAAAATACAAAATCATATAACCATGGTAAATTAACAAAAATACACTACACATCTTAAAATGAAAGTAATTTCAAAAGTAAATTCTACTTTGAATATCTATTCATTTTTCTTTTACATTTGACACAAGACAAAACAAACAAACAAACAAACAAACAAGCCACACAGAAGCAGGAGAGCCCTACCAGGCAGAATGCTGGCCAGCAGTCCCATACTCACCTACAAGGAAGTCTTCAACACCGCTCTTCGCTAAGTTTGAGAAGCGGTTGAAGCTCTTTCTAACAGTCCCGCGGCCGTCCCGACCTGTTTTCAGTCAACCACCAAACATGGTAAAGTGGGCCATCCCCTCAATGGGAGCCTTAGCTAACACTACCCCAAGCTTCACTCAATAGGACCAGAAGTGTTAGTACAGAAAATAAACGTAAGGAGACTACAGATTGCTGACAGTGCAACATATCACTCAAAGAAATCTGTGTTAAATGAGAAGAAATAGCTGAATCACTACTTCATCCACTTAGCAACAGAAGAATAGTCACTAAATTGGTTAGTATTAATATTCAGATAAAAAATTACTGAAGTAGAGATGGGAAGATAGAAATCATCACACATCACAGGGAAACTACAAGTAACATGGCTGCAAGGACTGGATGGCTCAGTATGGATGAATAGATGCATGATGGACTTCATAACTACCTGTACTCTAAATATGAGGGTATAATTGTAACAATGTACTAATGTTAAACTGATGCCTTCCTACAGACAACTGAGGATACTTAAAAAATGTTTCAGGAAACATCTGAATTCCAGTTAATTTCCACCTGTAAACTATAAGACAAGAAAATGAGAAAAAAAAAAAAAAAAAAAAAAAAAAAAATACACTATACTATATATAAAATGTCTATATATATGTAAATCAATAAATAAGTGACCTAAGAAATTATAAAGTTAATGTATACATTATGAGCAGTCTGGGCCAAAAGAGATGATCTTTCAAATTACATTGGTATTCTTCAAGGTTAGAGTGGTATTTTTAGTTCACCATCAACAAAAAGGGGAGGAGAGAGATGTAATTGTAGCTGTACAGGTTAAAGTGAGAGGTAGACATAAGTAGCTTGTGGCAAGATGGATTAAAGATACAAATATGAGGAATTTACTTCGCTAAAGATTTTTATAGCAATCCACATCAGACTAGCACTTCAATGATGCAATAATAATGGGTTGATTATCATGTCCTACTTTTATGGGGAGTCATCTCTTCCCTGACCAAAAGTCTGCTTCATATAACCATTTCCAACCTACACTGATAGACAGTGTTGGTGGACTCAGTAACAGTGATGGCTGTCATAATATGCCCATTAAAAAAAAAAAAAAAAAAAAAAAAAATGAAGCTTCATATTTAGGACATAACAATACCTATTGGCATTACCACTACTTCAAGACCCTAATTCTGCTTTAAAACACCAAGATATTGATCTGAAGGTTGATTTTTTTTTTTTTTTTAAGCACAAGTAAATATAGGAGTGTGTGGCAGGACACTCGATGAGGTGCTGTTTAATGGCCCTCATGCCCAAAGCTATCTTGTAAGATTTGTTTTTCTGATTACTGTATAGGTCCCCTTCCTTTTGTTTTCCAAATCAATATATGGTATTTATTGGAACCAAATATCTACTAAAGCTTCTCCTTCTTGGGGATACGTATTAGCATTCTCTTTGGGCCACCTCCTCAGAATATGATGAAGGTCTAATCTTAGTGCAATAACCACACAGGATCTTCATCATTGCCACCACTGAAACAATTTTGTGATATGAAACACTGAAAAATTTATCTAAAAAAAGTTAAGCTAGTATACAAGAAGTGGCTAGGTATCAAACCAGATACAAGACACTCAGAGTACATACATGACTAGCAATAATGCCATGAGATCGACTTGACCATCCAGCAACTATACCGCCACCACCACCATCACTCACCCATCCCAAAGAAAACACCTACAAGCAGAGCAAACAGGTTGAGCGCAAACACAACACTGACAAACTGAGAAACCTATATCTTGCAGTATGATGCAATTATTTTTTTTTACTCTATCAGCTTCACAGCACAGAGCTCCTTAACACCTAGAAGCAACACCAGCATTCACTTGCTGTACTAAGGAAGCTAAACTGAGGGTCACATAATACACCAGTTTCAAATCAAGGAAAATGGAATCCACCTAATCCTCACTGATTACATACATTATAACTAACACTAACCTAAATGTTTCACATACATGTAGTTGCACATTAAAGGATGATGACTGAGCAAAAGACATTGAAATGAGTTGGGGAAAATGTGATGAATCAAACACAAAACTCTGAATTATAACAGAAGTAAATCATGATGCTGGTTACTGCCACTGCTTAGTTTTGTGTGTGTATGTATGTATATATATATATATATATATATATATATATATATATATATATATATATATATATATATATATATATATATATATATATATATATATATATAGATAGATAGATAGATAGATAGATAGATAGATAGATAGATAGATAGATAGATAGATATATATATATATATATATATATATATATATATATATATATATATATATATATATATATATATAATATGCAAATAATTGAGTTAAAATAAAAATATAAGAAAAATATAACAAGAACTAATAATTTCTTACAACTTAACATGAAGACGATACAGTGAGGAAATTTCAAAATAATCACTATAAGACAGCATGAAGCCTTCAAGTCATACCTTCCTGCTCTGCATTTAGCTTTTTCTCAGTAAGTAACAAAAAAACTCTTACTTGGTATGTCAGAATGTTCTATAAAATCCACTAGAACGAAACTTTCATCAACAAAAGACAACTCTGACTAAATGAATACATAAATTTATGATTTTGTCATCTTCCCATCATCTGTGTCCTGATAGACAAGTTCCATAGTAAAATCCATCAGTTTTTTTACATCTGATAACTTAACTACCTACATTTCTAATTTGTAACTTGTCCATTAAATTTGGAATATGACTTTCCATTCTCCACAAAATATTTGATACACCTCTAGACATAGCCTTCATATTAATTATTTATCCACATCACTTAATATGTACCCTACATCCCAACTTAATTTCTTATCTCCTTGGTTGTTGCACCTTCTCTAACAGCAATATTACACATCCAACTCATCAGTCATATGCATGAACTTTCTATTGACACATAAAATAGAAAAAAAAAAAAAAAATTTAATTGTTAATTACAATATTTTTTGTACCCTGCACAATAAAGCTACTATCCATTCCACTACAACGCTGACATATAATCACAAAATTATATCTTAAAAACAATGCAATTAACAAAACCCAAACAAGATTGTGAACACAAATAAATCTTGGTATGATATCTGGTATATACAGTGAACAGCATTGTAACTGCATACTATATACATACCTTCCTCCATGCTCCATAGACTGACTAACAAGAGGATCCCACCGATCCGAAGTCTGTTCCTCGAAATCTAATCATGAACCACAAAAAGATAACACCCATTCTCTGTCCTATCTGTTTTGTCCTATCTATTCCATTCTTTCCTTCCATTTTAGCACTTCCTAAACACACTAAAATGTTATTATTTAAGAATGAATGGATCCAATCTTTACTGCAAGTCCACTCCAGTAAAAGGAATGATAATCTCCATTTATACATAAATTCATTAGTCATGCCCAGTGGTAGACTAAGTAGCAGAACAGCAACACTGATGGAACTACTATGGAATCAGATTAGTTTTAATTGAAGATTCCAGATCACTAGTGAAGCAGTCATTTCTTGTGACTTGAAAGCTCCAAGACAGTCCTCAGCCAGCTCAATTTGATGCAACTCATATGTGACAATTATTTACTCTATAGCACTCCTTCAGTTATATCACTAAAAGAAATGTATTCATTCATGTACTAAAAATCCTCATTACAAATACTATTACAGAAATAACTTCTGTCATGTTAGTCTACACTAGTGGCTAGATTTTCAACACACAAGACCAAGTAAAATTAAGGTTGCACACAATAACACACAGTGCCTCGGTGCAATACAAACCTGCATTGCTGACATCACTGACACTGCTGGTGACAGGCTTGTGGGAGCGATTTGGTGCTGACAAACCAAAGTTGCCCGGTCCATTAGGGTAGCTGGAACCTGGCTCAGAGTCATCGTCATCCCAGTCATCATCCCATTCATCATTATCGTAGCTCAGCTGAACCAAAAAATGTAAAAAGACAAATAAATAAGTAAGAAAATAAGTTTTAAAAATATATACCAATAATATAAAATAAGGTATAGCATTCTGGTACTATGTAACCTACTTGTCTTAGATAAAAATTGCAGTTTTGTAAAATAAACAGACTTAGATATTATAGTGCTAATATCTGTCAATGTTTTGTGAACAAGAAGTCTTCAAAATCAGGGATCCTAACCCTAAACTTCCTCAAGCATCCTACAGTATCCTTAATGGAAAATTATTAAAGAGAACTTTCTTTTAGTCAATGTAAACAGTGCGATTATTTTTCAACATAGTGTGTTTCTATTGAACATCTGGTTCTTTTGTCAACATGACAAGCATCTACCACTGCATACACATTCACCATTGTTCTACAATGGTTTACACAAGTAATGGCAGATGGCCATAAGTCATGAGCATTCTCCGTGGCTTTGAATAAAATCTAAATTAATCAAGCTCACACACTGAAATTACCAAACAAGATTAAATCTGTCTCAAAGGTGAATATCTGTGAAGGCATATTATACCTAATGTCAAAATCATGGAAATAATGGACTTGATGTCTTGTTGGAAGAGCTCTGCTTTACCTGCTGTGGTAAGGACTGCCTCTGTGTGTTTTGTGCATTCTGTGTCTGACCACCTGTGAAGGTGTTGTTCTGGCTGCTCCAATCCACGCTGGTTCTGACATCTGTCCAATCGTTGCCTAGATTTGCATATTCAGAGGGTAGAGGAGGAGGAGGCATGTTTGGGGGTGGGGCTGATGAGTCATGTGCCTGTAAAATAGATTGATTTAGTTTGTTTTAAGAAGAAAAACAACAGGGAAAAAATCTCAAAAACAAAACTATGTACTACTACTTCCATTACCACAAAAACCAATTTGCTAATTAAAAAGGCAATTCTCAAATGGCTTATCCATACTGTTTGTGTCATAGATATCTGAATTCCAGTGATTCCTTGATTATCACATTCAATATTCCCAATCTAAAATAATAAAATTCTTCAAATATGGCACGATATGCAGTACCCTTTCCAATTTCAGGTTCAATCTCTTCCAAAGGCATAGACAAAACTCAGATTACAAAACTCAGGCTATTGAAAAAAGCTTATTTCTTCCAACCACATACCCAGATCTGTGCATGTGTGTGTTTCGTTGTTTGGGCACAACATTACAGGCCGCCCAAACTTTTCGCTAAACTCAAAACACAAAAAATACCTAGTCTACAACTAAACTTTTCACTATTTTTCAATGGTATGGTTTGTACCACTATCCAACACTCACACCTAGGAAACTGAAAGAAAGTAATCCTTCACTGCTTTAAGATATGTCTGTAAGATGTATCTCTGATCATTTACTCAAAGATTTACAATAACGTAGTTGTGCCAAAGTTCTTCCTTTGCTAAGTGTGAAAAGCATGTATGATTGCATAGCTTTTTGTAAAAAATATAGGTAGGGATTGGAACCTAGAAGACAGGGACCAAGTCTTGTGATGAGTTAGCGATTGTGCTGTCGTTGAGCTGCAGATCCAAGCATGTGAGGCCTCCCAGAGGGGTCTGACCCCAATGACCCCACGTTATAAAACAAAAATGGTAAAGCATGCTCCATATAAATAAAACTGCCTCTGCCACTAATGGGCAGAAGCTGAACAGCACTTCACACATATACTCTTCAAGTATGCCAACAAGTGCTACAAGCCATAACATATAAAAAAAATTAAATAAATAAATAAATAAATAAGATAAATAAAAAAAAGGAGGCAATGGCATAGTGGATAAGGTGGCAAGCGTGGGATCGGGTAGACGTTGACACGTACGTTCAAATCCCACTATATACCGCTTTGAAGCTATGCAATTTCTTGAGTCGTTTAAAGTTACCTACATGTCACCATGATACCCAGGTTCTAGGTGGTTACACTAAAGATGTGTTTGGGTGGTGATATGGGCCCTAATATGGGTACCACTATATATGAAATTGTCTGTCCCACTAATGGGCAGAAGCTTAACAGCACTTCCCACATATACTCTTTAAGTATGCCTACAGGCACTATAAGCAATAACAATAATAATAATAATAATAACAATAATAATAATAACAATAATAATAATAATAATAATAATAATAATAATAATAATAATAATAATAATAATAATAATAATAATAAAATTTTTTAAAGTATTATGGTGAGGGGTTGCTTTGCGTTTGGTGGAGTTAGCACTTTAGTGTTTCTTGAAAAAAAGAAAGTATAAATCAGCACAGTTATTTAAAGATTAAGTGATAACCTCCCTGAAAGTTTTGAAAAGTTTAACGCTAGTTGGTTTATGCAAGATGGAGCTCCTGCTCACACAGCTCAGTCTGTTACCCAGTGGTTACAGGACTGTGGTGTAAACTACTTCAAAAAGTGGCTTAGGAATTCACCAGATCTGAATCCCATAGAGCACATGTGGCATCTAATAAAAAAAGCAACTTATGGATCGTGACGCTTCGACTGTAGCAAAGCTAAAAAATAAAATAAAAGATATTTGGGATATTATTATTACCAATCATGTAGAAAAATTAGCAAGAAGCATCCCAGCACATTTGGAGAAGGTCATCAAAGTTAAAGGAAAATTGCTTGGCAAATAAGGTACCATTTAAATGTCATTAAATGTCCACTGTATTTAAAGGTCATAGTTGTTTGTGTCTTGCATCCAAACTTTCTGCTAGGACTGTAGTGCTGTGCAGAGGACAAAGCAGCAGCACCATCAATGTGTAGTGCGACACTGGCCTCTTCTTTCCCCTCTCTTGCATGCAGACCAATGCCCAGTATCATGGCACCTCATGTGATGGCAACAATTGTGGTAAGACCAGAGACCATATGTGATGAAAGCATGAAACTCAGAATGGTGAGCATCTAGGACTCGGCATTAAATTTGAAGATCATGCAATTCAAGGAGTACTGCATATAAATAGTAGCAAAGTCGGCAGAAGACTCACTTCGACATAAGCTGCAGGGAAGAGACCCGCCTGTCCCTGGCTATTTGTTCCTTCCCACCATCCTTCACCAACATCCTGCCGTGAAACTGTCAGGATCTCGCCCTCCTTAATGGTGAGTTCACCAGTCCCAGGCTGAGCATCAAAGTCGTACAAGGCCCGCACCTAAAATAAAAAATGAAACAGTAAGATTTGATAAAAACAATGAGTCCTAGTTAGTGAATAGATGGGAGCTATATAAAGTTCACCTACAACTGCACTGTTATTAAGGAAGGCCAACACTGAGGTTACATCCTATGGCAAAACTTGACACTAAACATGTTGGTAGTTTTGATGCATTCAGCATTCATACTCTCCTACTTCCTGTTCTTGAAAATAATCCTCCCACTAAAGGGCAGAGAATACAGAAAAGACTAATCTGTAGGAAGAACAGTTAATTAAGTGATTTAGTAAGGATAAAAACTTACCACATAAGCTTTGTTAGTTATTTATTTTCTTTTTTTACATAGGGATGAGGACCAGCCAAGGGCAAAACAAAAAGAGAAAGATTAAAAGAAAAGGCCCACTTAAGTGCTGGCTCTCTAAAAAGTGTAAAAGTGTCAGCCAAAGTTGGGGAGCAAATGCCTCGATACCTCTCTCTTAAAAGAAGACAAGTTGTAGGAATTCGGAAATACAGATACAGGGAGGGAGTTCCAGAGTTTGCCAGCGAAAGGGATGAATGATTAAGAGTACTGGTTAACTCTTGCGTTAGAGAGTTGGACAGAATAGGGATGAGAGGCTGCAGGAGTAGGGGAGGCATGCAGTTAGCAAAATCAGTAGAACAGTTAGCATGAAAATAGCGATAAAAGACAGAAAGAGATGCAACATTGAGAAAGAGGCTGAAGACAGTTAGTCAGAGGAGGGAAGTTGATGAGATGAAGAGCTTTTGATTCCTCCCTATCTAGTAAAACTGTGTGACTGGAACCCCCCTAAACATGTGAAGAGTACTCCATACAGGGACAGATAAGGCTCTTATACAGAATAAGCAGTTGGAGGGGCAAGAAAAACTGGCGGAGATGCCTCAGAACACCTAACTTCATAGAAGCTGTTTTAGCAAGAGACGAGATATGAAGTTTCCAGTTAAGATTATGAGCAAAGGACAGACTAAGGATATTCATTGTGGAAGAGGGAGACAGTCGAGTGTCATTGAAGAAGAGGAGATAGTTGTCTGGAAGGTTGTGTCGAGTTGATAGATGGAGAAATTGAGTTTTTGAGGCATTGAAAACAACTAGATTTTCTAGTATATTTTTCTATATCCACTGGATATAGAAATCCTATGCCAATTCATTCAGTTATAGCTGTTAGATACATTTTGTGGACACACAGCCTAAACTCTCCAGTGTGGTAGGGTGTGTACTCATATCTCTTTGGATTATTGAAGTGTTTCACATCAGACCACAATGAAAGGCATGAATGTATGTGTGTGATGCAGTTATGGAATGAGATGCACTGCCATACACAAAGACAAGTCTGCTCACCAAAGACTGATCTTTGTTACATGATTAAAAACTTTAGGTACTCAATGAAAAGCCCACAATTTTATCACTGAAAATGTCATATTTCTGAAGGAATTATGTTATATAAATACAAAACCGGCCAGTCAGCTGCTAGTCACATCACCAGCATGGACATGACAACACTGAGGGCGACACAAAGAAGCAAAGACTCCTACCTTGCACAGATCCTGCCACAACGATTCACAAGTAGGCATGACACACCACACTCCTCGACAACACGTCCTGGACACTCAATGCTCGGCCAGTGTAACAAGTAGCCTGAACCTTGGTGTTGTTAGTGGCGCATTACTGTGGTGAATACCTTGCCTCGGGTGATGGGACACTGCTTGAGGCGTGAAGACCCTGCCTAGGTGTACTATGATCTTTCCAGCCACTTTTGTAACCCTGTCAGGTAATTTGATGACCCCACCAGGTACTTTTATAACCCTGCCAGACACCAGTGTGACCCTACCAGGTACTACTATGACCCTGCCTGGGAATGTTATGACCCTGTCTGGGTGTGTTGTCGTGTTTCACAAAAATGGCTATGAATTTTGGATGAAATCTTCTAGGATCATAATAACCACGAAGAACTGTGTGACGTGTGGTGTGTGAGGCTAAGGTGAGGCAGCCAGGGTGTGTGAGTGAGGGGCCAGTCTGTGGAGAGCAGCCCTGAGCCCGACCCTTACCTGAGTCGCCGCCATGTTTATGTTTTGACATCGCGTGACGTCATCACCTCCGCGGGGCTAAAGATTTAAAACACGAATTTTTAAGGGGTAAAGAGAATTATGCACCTCTTTCTGATTACTACAAAAAAGAGAAGGAAATTTCATGTAAATAAAGAATGCAAAACAGTATTCAGACGTTTGGCAGGGAGCAGTACCGTTACAAAACAAAAATTCTAGAACAGCCAAACTGAACCTAAATAACTCAATGTTTCAAGTTTGTGTGTGTCTGTGTGATATCTTAAAGAAAAGATAACTTATAGAATCATTATAACAATTGTCAAATACCACGTTTCTTTTCAAATATTTGCATACAGACGTCACGTGACTCACTACAGACGGCAGGAACTGAATGACTCACTCTCTCCATGAGCAATAGTAACTCTAGGTAGGCTTGGCTCACCTCGCCTGCTTTCTTTCTAAATGGGAATCCCTTATGAAGAACAGCGGATGACGTAGACTAAAGGTAAAAATCTACATAAAGAAAAGATTGCGTCATCGTAACCCGTCATCAACTAACATCACGTACTGTATAATAATAACACCGGAGAATAATAGAGATAGGGGAAAGAAAAAGCAAAAATGTGAGTCGTGAAATATATATACAGGCTGAGATACACGTTCAGGATCACTGCCATATACGAACACACTTTTACAACCTTCCTTTTATATACCAATTGTGACAAGTAGCATATAAGGTTAGGTGTGACTATAATGGGTTAGTTAGTAGCATAGTTAGTTATCAAGTTAGTCACAGCGGGTGTGGAATGTGGTCAGTGGATCTAGGGTGCGGGAAACGGGGGTGACCCATTCATTATCTTGCTTCCTCGGGAGTCAGTGTGCGCGTCACATGATCTCGAAGCTAAGACGCAAAGAAAGAAAACTGGATAATAACATTTAGTAAGGTTATATGGCTTCATAAGAGTTTCTTTGCTGGTATAAAGACACGTGATTATGAGCATAAATCACCTTCATTTGGTTCTTGGAAATGACTCACTTGAATGTATACAATAATTACTAAATTGCTTCGGCTTCCTTTTACATTCGTTTTCATATTGATATGTTTGTTACCTTACGCCCGTCTCGCTCAGTCAGTGTTACTCATTCCTCTGACTAACTGGCACACATGACTTCAATTACGACTCAACCCCTCTCGTTCAGCTCAAGGCTTACAAACCACCCCTACTATTAGCCTTGGTCTCGTTCTCCTTTATTCTAAACCGACAGGGCTTGGACAAGACAACAATCAGGTAAGAATCATAAGTTGCTATACCAATAACAATTAATGTCACCACTAGACGCACGCTCGTATCATATACACGCAAGACTACGATTTCATACTCAATTTAAAACTATAATTTCTTGATTGATTCTGAATGTTCTCCTTACGTCGTAGCAGTAAAGCAGCTAGAGTCCTTATCCTAAAAGATTAACTCACAGATGCAGCGAACGTTCTCCTGATAGGGGTACAGCAAGGGGAGCACGAATCTCTCAGGGGTGCCACAGGGGTAGAGCATTGCATAGGTGGCTGGACCGTTGATAATGAAAAGCAGGTCTATTTTTAATATAAGAGGAAGCATCTGGAGTAGGTAGGTAAGGAGTATACTAATTAAATGTAAGAGAACGTGCCGCCCCTCATGGTACACCCCTGCTGCGTTGCCTGATCATATAACAATTGGTGTGTGTGTGTGTGTGTGTGTGTGTGTTATCGGTCATGAAGCTACCAGGCAAGACAAGGGATTATAACCTCGTCTTGTCAAGTTTTCAATTACGTAGATGATAAACCTGCTGTACTCCTTTTAGTCTATTAATATTAATGTTTCGTTAATATATCATATCCAAAGAAAATAAGAATAAATGGTAAAAGTGAAAGAGTAAATAGTATGATAACAGTGACAGTAAGCGTGGCATCAGTGTCTTCCTTCCTTCCCTGTCCGCTGCGGCGCGACACAAAACAATGGATCAGTGTTCACAACATCGCCATCGCCTCTATCAGCAAAATAATATAGCTAAGATAAGCTGATAATGGCAATGTTATAATCGACTGTGGATCATTTCTCTCTTAGGTGGGTCTGGGACGTAATGTAAGAACAGATTACACGGTTTTGTTTCTTTCCTTGACCTTTGACCGTGCACACGTGGTAACTATACGAGCACGTCCTTGTGGAACTGCAAGGTCACCGCATGCTACTGTGTGTGTGTGTGTGTATGTGTGTGTTGTAGGCTATATCTCGACTATAGAGCCTACAACCCTAGTGGGATTGAATCTAATGAAACTCTACAATAATGAAAATGAGAATACAATACAAACAAACCACTATACTTGTTCATAAACCTTTGTACACTAATTTATTACTGCAACGTACATTCATAAATACTACCTTTCAGGAAGAGGAAGAGTAGGAGACAGTACGACCGTGAGACATGACATCCTGATATGCTGCTGACTACAACACTGCTGAGTTCCTTCACTATGAGCCTCGTCTAGGCCTCTACTCTACTGTTACCGCGTGTTGTTCCCCCCCTCTCTCTCTCTCTCTCTCTCTCTCTCTCTCTCTCTCTCTCTCTCAATATATTTACCATAGTGATTATATTAATAAGTATTCATGAGAGAGAGAGAGAGAGAGAGAGAGAGAGAGAGAGAGAGAGAGAGAGAGTCGTTCAATAATCATTAAAACCACGCATTTTTCGCTCTAACTGCTGTTGCAAAATTAAACACGTCTTCCCCATGCACACCATCCCCTTTCCACCTGTCTCTTGCAAGTCCCGTGCAAGAATACTAGTAATGGCGGTTCGGCGCCCCTGTGTCTGCTGCCTGAGGTCTTGCACGTTCGTTATTGTCTTCATTTAGCATCCCACGCTATTTATGTTTCCCTGTTAAGCTTCCTGGACTCATTTGCACGATTCTGTCAAGTAAAGTCAGTCAGTCAGTCAGTCAGTCATAATATTTTATTTATTAGTAAAGTAGTTGATAAGTCTCGTAATAAAAGAAGGGCACGTTCAAAGGGCAGCCCGTGGTGGTTTATCAGAAAAGAGACGCTGCTAACGTGTGCATGTATGCCTATTAGTTAGTGCTTTGTTATCTGTTTACTGGTTGATGGTGGTGGCGGTGGCGGTGGTAGTGGTGGTGATACCATAATAGTGTACAGCCTTGAAACCAATGATTTTTTCCTTCCTTTCTCTCTCTCCCTTTATCTCTTTCTTATTCGTATCTCCTTAATCTAATTTTAAGTTTGCTTTAATATATATCATCATTGCTAACATGAAAAAAATGAAAAAATAAAATAAAGGATATGAACAATCTCTCTCTCTCTCTCTCTCTCTCTCTCTCTCTCTCTATATATATATATATATATATATATATATATATATATATATATATATATATATATATATATATATATATATATATATATATATCTTCACTTGTTCCTACCCTTTATTTTATTTATGGATTTTTTTTTTTCATGCTAGCAATGATCTAAAGTGGAAATACGATTATGATTATTATTTGTATTATTATTATTATTATTATTATTATTATTATTATTATTATTATTATTATTATTCTGTGGTTTGCCTTTAAAACGTTTAGTAGTTCGTATCTTCCTTCCTTTCATTCAATTATTTTTTTCCTCTTTTCATTCCGCACATATGGTCAATAACACTTTCAGTTCAAGATTTCTTTCTTTATTTTTTCTCCTATTTCTTTGTTTCTTTTCATCATGAATCTAGTTTTTCTTTTCAGTAACCCACAACGCAGCTCTAGCAACTATGTTTTACTATTCTTTATTCGTCAATATTTTCTATCATTCTGGTTTAACTTTAGATTCTCCAAAAAGAAACTTTTTTTTTCGTTTCTCTCCTTTCTTCCTTAATTTCCCGGTAACATTAAGATTATCCAATAACACATTCCTCAACCAGTTTTTTTTTCCCCTTCTTGCACTCTTTCCTTATATCTTTCCATATATAGTTTCCTTTCAGAACACAACTAATAATACATATTTCCTCACCCATGTCCTTTCTTTGTTTCTTAAGTTCATTCCTTTTATCATTCTAGTTTCCGTTCAGAATGTTTAACACTAGCTATTTTCTTTCTTTTCTTTTCCATATTTCTGGTTTCCCTTCATCCATCTCTTGTTATATTTTTTTCTTCTCGATTCGTCCCTTATTTTCTGTCTATGTTTTTTCTATTCCTTCTGTTAGTCTTTATATCCTTTTATTTTTCATAATTCTGATTTTCCTTCTGAACACACAGTAGGTACACACCTCTCACTAATCCTTTTCTATTCTTTCTGTCTGTCTGTCTGTCTTTTTTGTATCCTTCTGGCTTCCGTTCAATAACACACACCTCTCTTTCACTTCCTATGTCATTGTGTAGGACGCCAAGGACAGGCCACACTTTGCTATGAATAAGTCGATCGGTGCATCCAAGGTCATTCGTTACTGGCAGAATACAAAGGTTTTCTCGAGTGGAGACGGTGGAGAGAGGAGTTAGGGAGGAGGAAGTATGTGTGATGTGACGTCATGAGATCTGGGTTGTCTTTTTTTAAAACCACGACTATTTACAAGGGACACAAAATTCATTAGTTGAGTACTCTTGTGTGTTGTATCTAGTAGTAATCTAGGATGTTTGTGAAACTATATCTAGAATCATGAAACGCCCTTGAAATTTCCTATAGTTTAAACTAAAGGATGGTAATAATAAAATAAAACGCCAACAGGTTTATAAAGTTGATTAGTCAGGTTCTCTCGTGCGTTTTAACCATTAATAGCGTAGATGGGTACATTCTCATGAAGCTATAGTAGAATAATAAAAAAAAAATTCCCTTGAAAACCCCGTGTAGGCTAACATTCACCGGAGAAACTTTTTACCAGCAGAAAATCAATAAAACACAGAGAGATCTGAGAGGGCAGTAGTGGAGGTGGGGAAAGGTGGTGTTCGTTGTTCGGGAAAGGGAGGGAGGCTGTGACGTCACGATTTTCTCGTCGCTCAGTTGTCATTGTCTCTACATCCTGTACTCCTAAATCATGAAACTACAAGAAAAACTTTACCCTCCATCAACTTCAATGACGTTTCTTTTGCACATCATAAACATCAATTAGATATAACTTCGTGTAAATGGAATCATGACAACGATACAAAATTGAGAGAATTACATTAAGTTGAAATAATAGAAGAAGAGGCGAAAAGTTTAAATACTCACATTTAGGAGTGATTAGTGTCATTACTTCAGCATACGAACAGTTAGCTTACCTGAGATGAAAACAGGAATGATAGCAGCAGTTGGCAAGTATAGAAAGGCCACAGTACACGTATGACTGCGAGACCAAAATTTCTTTTCCTTTGTTTCCTCATCAGACTAATCACAAAGGTTATACATTAATTATTAATCGTGTTTTTAGCAACGTATTCCCTACTAACGATACATAATTCTTATCAATACAATCATGAAAAAAAAAAAAATTCGAATACCCAAATGCTTATATTCACAGCAACAGTTTAGTATTACATGCACTACGGACATACAACTCCAATAAGACACTATTCTACGACCATGCTAGTCAGGCTGTGCACAATAAGGCGTACCCTCCCCTCTGCCTGCCGATGGTACGAATGGAATAACAAATGAAAGTCAATGTGACGGGATTATAGCGTGTTACATCCAAGTGACCGCATTCTCTAAGCGTCTCAGCAGCGTGAAAGTTAATCGCCGTTTTTAAAGGTATTTAGGATTTCCATGATTCTATTTGCAGTTTGATAAGGATTTTGTATCATATGTGGGTAAATTACTAATGAAAACCTGACCGATCATCTATTGGCAAAACTAAAGCGGTTCAGAATACCGGTCAAGGTCTCTGCGTATTTCATTCCTGTCATTCCTTCGTACATACACCGAATGGAAAATAATTTGCTCGAGAGAGAGAGAGAGAGAGAGAGAGAGAGAGAGAGAGAGAGAGAGAGAGAGAGAATACTCAAATAAAACGTTAATAATATCATCCCGTATCATCGCAACATTCTTTCCCTTTCATTCCAAACAAAAGCGCATCTCTGCCATCACAACAGCTGCACATAAAAGCCACCGTTGCACTTAAGACGCAGCCAGTCCTGACCTTCATCCCGCAGGAGACGCTGGGAACAGACAAAGAAGGAATAAGAATGAAACTAGACTTTATGCTCTGCCAGACGAGAGAAGACAGGAAGAGGGGAGCTAGGCGGAGAGCCGGAGATGTGAGGTAGGGAGGGATGGAGAGAGCGAGGAAGGGAGGGTGACTCTACGCCCTGCAGGCCCTCATCCTAACCCACCCTTACCCTCACCCACCCACTCACACTCAGCCTGGTGCCCGTTACGCCTCTCACACCCACTAACAATGACGGTCTGTCTGTATCCCGCCTGGTCCAACGTCTCTTGTCTTCTCTCACGTACCGACTCGTCTTAAATGTTTCACCGTCTTATCTCTTGCGGTTAACAGGTTGCAGTGGACGTTGTTTGGAGTTTTCAAGGATGCTTTTACTATGCTTGCTGTAGTTTACTGTAGTTTAGCAAAGTTGTATATTATCAATGGGTAAAATACTCATAAGAAGTTGGGAAATCTTCTCTGTGTACTTTTTAAAATTTTGAAATAAACCTGATAAAAGAAGTGTTTAAGGTTATTCTCTCTCTCTCTCTCTCTCTCTCTCTCTCTCTCTCTCTCTCATTATTCACTTAGCCCTGTGCAAGACCTGAATCACGAGACATTAAGACATTAAACGTAAAGAGGTTTTGGGACGCACTACACTCCTCTGTCACCATTTACAGGGTTGCCTATGGCTGATACGGACCTTTCTTACTCGTATCCTGGTCAATGTTTTCTTCTCTCACCAATACTATTCTCGAAGGCCATAGAGATGATAAGTTGGGTTCTCATGTTACTTTTTCCTTTTTTTCCCACTGATGATGCAGAGTTCTTATCCGACTATCAGTAGAATCACGAAAACACTCATCAAAACTTAAGTAATTTCCACTAAATCTTGCTGAAGGTAGTCATGAAAAAGACGATGAAATGTTGACAATACGGTTTCATCCTGTTTCTTTTTTTTTTTCTTTCCTTTCATGTGTGTGTGTGTGTGTGTGTGTGTGTGTGTGTGTGTGTGTCGGCAATGCGTAGTATTATGAGCAGGATTCATGGGAAGTTCAGCTTACTTTCTTAGATTTGCATTCAAGGTCAGCCTTAGAGACAATTATATTATTACTTCATTTACTTCACATGCAAGTTAGAAACGCCATGCAAACATTTTATCTATACCTACATACTTGAATTTTTGACCTATAGCAAAACTTATACCGGTATGTACACGTTTCATTGTCTCTTCCCCTGCATGAAGCATCGTGATTTGCAACTTACTCTCTGCTTGAGGAGTAACTCAAAGGAGCAAATTGTCTTGACTCAGGAAGAAAGATTAAATTGCCTGTGATTGTCCTACTTCAGAGACCGTCCCTGAGTGTTACAGACGCCTTAGGGTGGGTGAGACTAGCTCTTATGGTATTCCACATAAAGTATTTGAAGTGAGCTTACTTCTACTTTCAGATATTTCCGTAGTGAAGTGATGGATTGAGTAACGAAAAATTCCCGATTCATGATTAAACAAGGAAAATGCTTCATAATAAAAGAAACTAATTATTTTGTTGATATACTGCACCTATTGTCTTAGATATTTCATGTGATTTGTTACTTGTAGATGAGAGAAGGGTAATTATGAACTTATTGAATAGGAAATCAGTTATGTTATCAGAAATCAGGTAACTAAAAATTACGAGTAACACCTGAATGTGCTGGTTTGCACTGCAAATGATCACACAATTCTGATAAGTTCTTAACATTCCGGCAAAGGCGTGTGTTGCTGAGAGGGTCCTGTATCCATACATATATAGTACTGTACTTGTCTTCAAGATGGACGAGAGGGGCCAGGCGCCGTGACTCGGGCCTCGCCTCGACCGCGGGGAAAGAAACAAACATTTATCCCATTTGGCGCACGAACTACTATCTCTACGTGACTCAGGAATCTTCCGTTATGTTGAAGTTGATATCAAAACTACATTTTACCACAAAGGCCTAAGCGATCGTATAGGCCTGAAGCAATCAGATAAGAAAAGTAACGGAGGCGGACAGCGAGGGGGAGTGGAGGCGGAGAGTAGCACGCCACCTCCACGCCTCCACCCACCCATCGCTGCGATCCACTAGGGGAGGCACTTCCCGGAGCCACTTAAGCCTGAGTGCCGCAGGGCTGGGCGTCACGCAAAGGGCACCGTGACATAAACAGCTCCAGCACACGGGAACACTAACACTTGACACTACAGTCACACAAGTTACAGTGCCTCTATATGTACAAACACTTTGCATGGGAGGCAGGCACACGAGCTTGAGTGAAGTGAGTATGGGTTAACTGCCTCCATGACACCGAGGCGCCTCTTTGTCTTTCATTCACCTGATCCGCCATGGGGAAGCTGATGCGGGCTGTCCACTGCTAACACACTGATGCTGAAGCCTGTGTGTGTGTGTGTGTGTGTGTGTGTGTCCCGGAGGTCGACGGACACCCGCACCAAGGATATTGTGATATTACACGTTCTCTGCTGTCTGTACTCTCTCTCTCTCTCTCTCTCTCTCTCTCTCTCTCTCTCTCTCTCTCTCTCTCTCTCTCTCTCTCTCTCGAAACAGAGCATGTAGGATGATTCGTCTCAGCAATAGTAATATACCTTCTCTCTCTCTCTCTCTCTCTCTCTCTCTCTCTCTCTCTCTCTCTCTCTCTCTCTCTCTCTCTCTCTCTCTCTCTCTTCCAAAATCACAGCAAGGCGTAGTTCAATCAATTATTGTTCCAAGGATTATCTAAGCGATAGGTTATCAGAGCCTCCCATCCATATCGCCGCGCGGGACTCCTCCAGCCTTCACTGCACTTCCTTCTGCCTTTGTGGCGCGTCCTGCTTGTATGCCTGGCTAACGCTTTATTTAGACAAGTTTGCCCAATCACATCTGTAAC
>NC_059292.1:26516542-26554042 GCF_017591435.1 Portunus trituberculatus | reverse complement strand
AAGTGGGAACGTGAAAAATAAAACTGAAATAAATAAATAGATCCTAACTCGGAAGCTATCGGAAAGTGCTGAAAAGCTGCCAGATTCGCCAGATAACTTAATTTAGCACATTCAACTCGGTATGCTGGAAAAAAAATTTACGTTATATATGTGCTATCAAACTAAGTAATTAATTATTAGGAACATCTCTAATCAGCTTCACCAAGCAGAGATCGTAATATGGCAAAACGAGCCAAAAATGCTTGGTTCATGGTCTCAGTTTTGGGACACTTCATCACCTTGAGTGAATTACATTATTTTCAGTAAGCAAGCACATTTCGTTGGTTCAAGTTAATTAATTAGCAATAAAATCCAGAAAATGTGATGAATATCAAATAAACACGATGTTTTGATGCAAAATCCTTGTATGACTTCAGTGAAAGATTGTCCGTTCCGTATGTAAACAACATCAAGCAGGTTTCTACCTGCTCCCCACCGGTTATAGGCAAACAGTTCAGGGTCTGGATGCGATGCTGACGGTCCTTTGCACCAATCTATGAAGTGCTTTGAGCAGATAGCATGGTCCTTGGTAGCTCTCCACGTCGGGCCTCGTTTACATCGTGTCTCCCATAATCTTCTTCGAGCCGCGTCTTTCTTCCTGGAAAACACAGTCCATCCTTTCACGCCTTGGTTTTTCTTTTTTTATATAGAACTGCAGTCAGCTACAGCACATGTATAAACCGGCATTCTGTTCCAGCTCTAAGAACACTCCACACTAGGGTGACCAGATTTCTGAGACAAATTCCGGGGACATTTTCAGTTCAGGGAGGAAAGAACATGTAGTGTTTTTGCACTGGAAAAACTAAAACGGGGGACACTATCCATACCATTTCTAAACCAGCAATCAAAAATTTCTATTGCGTTTTTTACCCAAGTTGCAAAGAAAAAAAAAAATCTCTATCTGATGAAATATCTGAGATCATGAACACCCATTAGCTGTTAAAATGTGTCCGCCATACACTTCACCGTCTTCACGGAAACTTATTCTTGACATTCTAAAAGTAATGATAAAAGGACATAATTATCATAATCAAAAGGAGTAGTTTTTTAACGCATCAAGTGATCTTTCAGTTACAGAAAACAGGGGACAGCAGTAGCCGGGGACAGGTCACTGAAATCGGGGACTGCCCAAACAACCGCGGGCCGCGGGGTTGTTTTGGTGTTTTGAGAGGACTCGGTGTTCCCGAGTTCAGTTAGTCTTTTCGGTTTGATATGCCTTCGGCCGCAAAAATGTTGCTCTACCAAGATTATTACAGAATATATTCCTTTGTAATATTTAGAGGAGAAACAGTGCTCTCTGTTGAACTATATGAAAAAATGTTTCAAACCAAATATGTAGTTTTTATAGTAAAAAATGCGAGAGCATTGAAACCGCGACTGTGAGTATTAAGCTTATAATAACAGTTTTGTAGAGTGTGTATTACTAGATCATATGGATAATGTTAGGAAAAATACTTGGAATTAATGTTTTGCAGTACAAAGACTCAATACCTCAAGATTTATTATGATATGAATTTTAGAATGTGTCTCTCTTGCGAGCTGGCTGGCTGTATACGAGTCGCGTATTAAAACAGCCAGCGATCAATGGCAACCCAAGAATATCCGACGTCGGGAAATTATAAGGCGTTTTCAGTAGCACTTTGCGGAAGGCGAACGGTCCAGTCAACCGTACGCTCAAACGCCTCTACTAAGCGCGATCCCGCGACTACGACAGTAACACTGCCAGACGAATCTCCCTCGTCGCTCGCCGGAAAAACTATTGTACTCTTTAGTCGCGGGATCGCGCTAAGCTGAGACAGCCTCATTCCACCGTAATGTAAAGATATTATTATGGGAATGGGATAATTGAAGGCAAGGCTCAAATAAAACATTACACATTCAATTTCTGCAGGGTATATTTTCTGATGGCCCTGGTACACGCGGCAGAGGCTGGATGCACATGTCCAAATGATTTTTAATGTACAGATCTGCGTCTACCTTGTTCAAAAAACATCTTGTCACAGACGGCACAGGTAAATCTGTTAAGTGTAAAAAAACTGTTGGTAATTCTTTGTAACAAGTCTGTCCCTCCCTTCCCCTCCATCCCCCCCACACCCCCCAAACAAGTGGGGAATCGGGGGTTTTGGTGGCGAAAATATGCGCAATATGGGCATCCGTCCCCCCCACAAAAAAAAAAAAAAACTACGGAAAATTTCCAAAATATTTCAAGTTTTTCTAACCTAACCTAACCTAATGTAATGTAGCCCCCCCCTGAACTTCCCGCTAGGGCATTAACCTAACTTAACCTAACCTAACCTAATGTAACCTAATCGTGGGGCTGCGTCTCCCATGCCCACTCTAGGGCATTAACCTATCATAACCTAATCTAAGCTAACCTATATGGGGAGTGCGCAGCCCCCCGTGAACCCCGATAGGGCGTTAACCTAACGTACCATAACAAGCTAACAAGGAACCTAATTAACGATAACGTTATGCTTCTCGAGTGGCGGCGCGTGATTGGAGGGATTAGCTCTATAGATACCATGAAATCCTTATATGCCGCTACCCACAAATCCATGTTTGTACCCACAAATCTCTGTTATAAACAACTGAAAATCATTTCAGTGTTTACTCTTGACTGGTGCTGAGCTCGCTGGACTTAGAAAAAATCCTACTTCGCCGAACTCTCAAGTACTATTACTATTACGGCCAAACTATGTGCGTGCGCCTCAATTATTTTTTATGTTTACAGCAAGGTCACCAAGCCTTCTACATATGTGAGTTTCGTGTTTGTACGTGACACGGACCTTTAAAAAGATTAACTAAATTGTTTTATAATACATGAGCGCCTATGGCGGTACTGAGACCAAATAATAGAGGTGAATAGAGCCTTTAAGATCCCAGGTATCACTTCCCTGTCACATTTTCCTGCTTTTTAAGTATAACAGGTAATATACCCAGTACCCATTAATACACAATATGCCAGATAAGGCGTTACACCACTAGTGACTGCTTGTCATTCAGTAGTTACATTGGCCGAGACATTTTTGCTGTGCATTCCCTCAAGTTGTTGCACTGTCAGAGGCTATGATGTTGTGTGTTCGTTCGCCCAAAGTTTTCAGAGCACCACCATTAAAAAATATACCCAAATCTTCCACAATATTGCTATAACCTTATGTCATTATCAAGGCACAGTGCAAATATCCTATCATATTTATATTTTACAATTAATGTGCTTAGCTAATGCGTAACCTACGAAATTTTCACATAACTGGAAGTCAAAGTCGGAGTTTCAAGCGTTGAAATGAGTAGCGTGAGCAAGCGTGCACCCATTGTACCATGCGTGCACCCATCTCCAGCCAGAGTGCGTAGTCCCAGATGTCTCGAGATATAGAAGAGGAGAAAGAAGACGAGGAAGAGAATAGAACGATATGAGTTTTTTTTTTTTTCTTACTACTCACAAATTCACTAATAAAACGATGAAATAGCAAGAAAACCTACAACACGAACTGTAAACATACCGTGGTGAGATGAAGGAAAATATTACTGTGACGTTATGTGGACAGCATCAGATAATAAATGCACCAGTAAATCCCTCGCCAGCTGCTCCTGTGAGACCTGACGATGGCACTTATGAGACCAGCGACGCGTAGTGTGCGAGAAGCGTGAAAACTGTTGCAATGGGCTGATAACAGAAAACGGATGATGGTGACTACTGACATTTTACTGAGTTTCTAATGCGGATGTATGGAAAGTTGAGAGAGAGAGAGAGAGAGAGAGAGAGAGAGAGAGAGAGAGAGAGAGAGAGAGAGAGACGAAAACAACTTTGGACCTTTTTCCTTTCTTCTTTCCTTAAGTTAGGGAATCCTATTAGAACCCATTTTTGTCTTACTATTAGTAGTATCTATTTATTTATTTATTTTCACCTGAAAGTTACGTATGTTCTCTGAAAACGCTTGAAAATTCCCCGGAATACCCATTGACTATAAACAAGTCACATGGAAGCAAGTCATTGTTGGAGTAGAACGTTATCTCCACTTCACACATAAATGAGATATGTCTATTATTATCTAACGAGGATCTCTAATGTAGAACAGACTTCTACAGGAAAACTACCATGTGATTACTGGACAACAAAAATTCTAATTGTATTTATTTGTATACAGTTATAGTCACTAATCAACCAGTACCCCACGTTCAGCCTCACTGCTTGGCGTTTCCTTCCATCTCATATCCTTTCTTCTGCAAAGGACGATGTGTGGCTTGGTTTCGTAAGAAGACTGTCAGCAAATCAGAAAGTACTTAGAACGGAGGAAAAGCACCAAACCTAAGAAGTGAGTGCAGAATGATACTCACTTCTCACTACGACTGTGCCTAAAGGTAATCTAAACAGCGTTTCGTGACGTACCTGGCGGGTTGACTGATCGCTGGACAGAGTCATTAGAGCTATATCCTCTGCCATTGGGGTGCTAGTGTCTCCTGCTGGGGTGTCACTGATGTCTCCCACAGGGGTGCTGCTGACGTCTCCTACTTGGGTGTTGATGATGTCTCCTACTTGGGAGTTGTTGGTGTTTGCGACAGCTGGGGTGTCGCCTTGTGGTTTCTCCTCACTGCTGGCTGTGATTGGAACGTCAGTATTTTCAGTCTGTGCCGGTGGATTGTTAATTTCCTCTCTTACCGAGGTGTCACTAGTTAACTCTCCCTTTGCTGTACTTCCATTAGTGATCCCATTAGCGGGCACCTCATCTCCCTTCGAAGGAAGTTCCTCACACACATCAGACGCATCAGCTGATCCTTGAAACTGGATGACGTTGCCTTCCTTGATGGTAACTCTTGTGGCCTCACTGGCGTCCATGGCGGTGTTCTGCGGCGGCTCTGGCGTCGTGTTGGACCAGGGAACAATGGTGGTTTCTCTAACATTATCTCTCTGGTCGGACTGCATATCATTCACACAATACACTTGCTCCATTATTTCTCTGATTATCTGATAAAACAATTATTCTCTAACACCTCGCCACTACACGTCTGTCACTAATGCTGCAAAGACGGGACTGCTATAGGAGAGTCAACTCAACAGGCCCGATCACTGACTGGACTTCCTGCCCCGCGAGATAATGAACCGATGCATACATTTGAGAAATGAAGCGTCGGGATATGACTGCAAGGGGGTCGTATATTTTGAACCGACTTGGACTCAGAAACAACCGATTAGTCTGGTTCTCATGGATATTTTTCCTTATAAATTGTGCAGAATCTTTGTTAAAAAGCCAGATTATTAGGAACAGAACACCAATGCATGAACCCTCACCATTTCCTGTCCAAAGTGATTGTGATAAGGTGCTGAAACATTCGATAATGAAATTGAAATTCAGTATGCTGAATAGAAATAACAGCACGATGATTTTATTAAGAACGATTGAGTCACAATACGTGCAATCAAGTTCAACGCCTAGAAACACAATAAAAGGTATGCATGAAATAATACATATATTTGATCGTGCTCGTTTTGGTAATGACAGGAAGTTGCCACATATAGATATAATTGACAGGACAAGTCACTATATCCGCTGTATCCCGAATCACGGAGAAGTCCAACATAAATCGTCCTCTTTTCTGTGGAAGTAAAAGGTAACAATAATAATATTGATGGTAGTAATAATTACACTACCTACTAACTAAAAAAATCTCAAAGTCAAATCAAAAGTCCGTTTATTTGTTACTAACCGCTCTCTATGGCTATGCTTAGTTGTTACTAACTGCTCTCTATCCACTTTACTCTGTAACTATAAGTTTATAAGTATATTTGTACATTTGAAAAATGAATTAGTAAATACGTAGTCTCAGTGTGTTTTAACTCACCTTTCTCTCATACACATGAAGAGGGAAATCTGGATGGTTGAACTGGGTGCAGGGGGAAATGACAAAAAAGTTTGGGAACCACTGCCCTAGATAGATAGGTAGGTAGGTATTTCATTTATTCCTGGGGGCCCCCTGGTGGCTTGGGGACCCTAGGCAATCGCCTAATGCGCCTATAGCTAGAAACGACCCTGCTCTAAAGGAGAAACTGATTACTCTCATTGAATATTAAAAACTCCGCCGCACCTCAGCATGTTGGCTGTCGCTTAGCAACCATGTGGCAGCGCATAAACAAACACATTTCCTTTCGGATTCTTGTTGCTGCTAGTCGATGTCGGAAATCAAATCGACTTAGATGCATGAGTATCTTTGTCATTTATGTGAAAATCAAATCAGGTGGTTACCTGACAGCATTACACGCACACAAGTAATGGTGCGGTTCCCTGCGGCGTGGTGCTCCTCCATGCGGCAGTGACATTCCTGTGTGGGACTCGCCACACACTGGACGACTACATGCGATGGGAAGCCGCTTAGGTGACTTACTATTGCATAATTACATTTCTTGCACTGTGCACAAAATTCGTTGTAACAAAACATTGATAAACTGTAAAAATACAGTACATTCAATGAAGAGGCAATAGTCAATGAACATTTTCTAACACAAGGAGCAAACCATTATATCTAAGCCTCAAGGCTTCTTCACACCTGTAACTTCCTGACATGCCGTGACTACCGTGTCTTCCTGAGAGGGACCAAGGAGTGAGCTGCCTCCATGGATAACATAATTCGTGCCAAGTGTCTCGTTCTCGGTGAGTCTGTGTCGGTAAGGCAATCACTAAATTTTTCTTGAGGCTTTGCGGTAATGTAGAATTATCGTTATTCTTATTACTGAATGCTTCGCATGAAATCATTACTGTTATAGTAGAATCGCTTAAGTATGAACTTCCCACACCACCATTACATCCGAATGACTATTGCTATGGGTAAAAATTACTCTTTTGTGAACTGGAATTCCTCAAGCTGGTAGCAAGAGAAAACGTCACCATTAAACAACACCAACCATGTTAGAGAGAGAGAGAGAGAGAGAGAGAGAGAGAGAGAGAGAGAGAGAGAGAATCCTTTTTATTTGCATGTTTCATTATTTCTAAATTAACTTTTCTTAATACATAAACTGGGTTTCTCATTGTAACTAGCTATTATTAGTATCATGATTATCATTATCATTACTATTGCTTTTACTACTACTACTATTACTACTGTAGTTGTTGGTAGCTGAGTGAGTACTAAAGTGAGTCAAGAAGATGTTAGACAATACAATATGGAAATAAACAAAGGTGAAAACAAGGCAATTAGTGGCAGAAAAGTAGAGGTTCTGCATGTCTAGGTATGGAAGCAACTTAGACCACTGATCATATAAATGGTTGCACTTGCATCTAAGGTATGGTGGAGCTGTATACATAAATCACAAAACTCTAGATGTGTACTGAGTGAATACTTATAGAAAGACACTATTTGTACAACTCCAAATGAAACAGTTTTGAAAGAAAATTTTGAACTAATGTATCATATTTGTCAGTAATGCCTTAAGATACAATAATGAATGTAGTATTGTGCTATCATATGATGAAGTTATAAATGAAGGATGCATGGGAAATCATAAATTAAAGCTTGAAATAATTCAGTTTACATGGTGAAGGTCTGAAATGAAGTTGAATATTCTTTGTAAAATTAATAGTTGTATGAGAACATGTGAACATTATCTGCCTTGAGTGACAATAAGCATGTTCTGAATGTGATGCCTTATACTGATATTGTTCACAGTTGATAGATGATTCAAGTTCTGAAAGTCCTCTTATAGCTATTGTTGTGACAAGGAAGCTAAAATCAATGCCTGACTTTAAGGTGACAGCACTGTGGGCAAGACAGCAATGCTGCACACCTTCATGACAGAGAACAGCCAGTTTTCAAAGAATTACAACATGGTAAGTTCCTCTCTCGGTAAAGCTGGATACATTGACAGCCAAATAATGAGTGAAAAAGTATTTACATATTGGTGTTTTCAGACTTTAAGTATATTGCATCTAAAGACTATATATAATTTAATACAATAAAACCAATGAATATACTTCTAAGTGAGTAAATACATCTAGAAAGATATGTATGGCAATTACTCATCTCTGACAACAGGGTATTTAGAGAAACTAAGATGATGCATTATGTAAGGGGAGTGTGGTCTATGTCCTGGCAGACTCTTGGGGTGGACATTGTGACCAAGTTGATCCGTGTGCCAGACACTCAGGCCAGTGTGGAGATGTACCTCTATGACTGCTCTGGTAAAGAGTTCTACAGAGGCCTCGTCAAGAAGATGGTAAGAGAGAGAGAGAGAGAGAGAGAGAGAGAGAGAGAGAGAGAGAGAGAGAGAGAGAGAGAGAGAGAGAGAGAGAGAGAGAGAGAGAGAGAGAGAGAGAGAGAGAGAGAGAGAGAGAGAACCAAAGCAGTACTACTTGATCTTTAAAATGGTACCAATACCGATGTTTTAGAATAATAACGTTTTATCCAATCTTTCACAATAAAGTATTTTCATTCACAATAATCACATAATAAGATAGCCAGTACATTATTCCAGAGTATTATTGCATATTGTCTATGTTTTTTCACTAATGAGGAAATCTGATTAGAAAATTTAATTGTATATTATATTTCAGAGCAGCCACCCTTCACTCCTGCTGCTGATGTATGACGTCACCTCGGAAAACTCTTTCAACTTGCTCAATGACTTTTATGAGATGGTGAGAAGGAAGTGTTAAAGTTTTAAAACATACAAAAAATTTTTTCAACAACTGCTTTCTTAGTGAAAATAATTTTGTATCAGAAAAGACTTTTGAGTAATGTATTTTCATATCAAGATTATTTCAGTTTTTGCATCTTCTACAGGTAAAAGCAGAAGCACAAGGAGAGACATTAAAGGGTGTGCTTTTTGCCAACAAGACAGACCTTGCAGCTCGACGGGTCATCAGCCCAAAAATGGGTCGAGATGCAGCACAGAGATTTGGACTGCTTTACTTTGAGGGATCAGCTGTAAGGATAGATCTATTAACCTTTGTTCATAGATCTTTCATCTTGATGAAAAATTTCTCAATCACTCTGCTAGAGTATTTTCAAATCCCAGCTGATCACATCTAAATATAAGGTTACAAGTGCTGTAAAAGAAGCCATCAATATCTTTAGCTATCAGTCATTTTGATTGTACAGTGATTTAAACAACATCTTTTATTCAATTATTCCTCTGGATATCTCACATTTTCTTTCTCTCTTTACATCTGAAGAAAGAACAACAGGGGATTGAAGAACCATTTTTCTTCCTGGTCAATGAGTGGTTCAAGACTTACACAGACAAGACCCAAGCTCTCAAGGTGCTCACATGAAAACTTACAATGATTAAGGAAGCAAGCAGTGCACAGCAACACCCAAAGGCAGTCACCCTGAGTGCCTTAAGTCTCCTGTTCTGTCATCCACAACCTTGGCACTATCACATGCCAATACATCTCACCTTCCATGGCCACCGACTGTGAAAACTTCACTGTACATGCACTAAGTTGCTCTCCTGGAGATATTTAAGAAGGAAAGAGCAACTAATATTTTTGGTGTTACATAGTAGATAACTTTATAGAATATAATTACCCTCTCTCAACTGAAAACTCTATGGTTAGATATCAATACAACACAAACGTGAGCCAAGTCTGTCAGTCTGTCAAATGACTCTTTCCACCTGTCTTGTTGTCAATGCCATTCATGATTAGTCTAATGTAAATTAGATTTCTATAATGGCATAGTAAGTCACATATGCATGCTAGCATCATATTTAATAAAGTATGCCTTCATGTCCTGTTTCAGGTTGCCATGAAATCTCCAACCCATAGCAATGAATCTGACTGATAATGTTAGTGTGGAGGTGTCCTGTAATAATGTGAAGGCAATGGATTAAAACAGACAGTTTGGATAATTACAGATCTTAAGATTTCTGCAGTTTATTTGTCTTCACTGCATATTGTTCCTCTATACGGTTACCACATCTATAAAAATTGGTCCCACATAGCATTGCTCAAGTGACATTAGTGAGACTATAAGTGTAACATCAAAAGCTGCACCTACACAGTAAAATCTCCCATGGGACAGTTGTGCTTCTAATTGTGTTATGAGAAGCAGATGAAATTTATGAATCTTGGGGGAAGTCTGCACAAGGTGGATGATTCCTGCCACCAATGAAAATTATAATACTAAATGATGCTCATCTCTGTATCTGGCTGTAGCAGTACATTGTCACAAGAACTATAATTCAATTCTGCCTATTATTGACTTAACAATGTTTAAAAAAAATACTGAACATTCTCCTCATGAATAGAAAAAGTAATACATGTTGTGCTATATTCATTAAGACAATTAGATCATGTGTCCCTTTTACCTGCTGGCCTTAATGATCATGGGTCTCACAGGCACTAGTTAAGGGAGGTTCCTGAAGTACAATGGACTGTTGATCCCTCAGGTGACAAATAAATACTGGTGGTAATTTTATTGGATTCCCTATTTGATGTAGTTATATGTACCACATGTGGTACCCATCCCTGCAGGAATGAAGTTCATACACATAAGATCTTAACTTGCTCCTAACAGAGTCAGGAGCATTTGTTGTTCAAGTATAGGTTACCATCACTAATTCAGCCTCACTGGAATTTGTAGGATGCTGGCTTTGTGATTTTACAAGACTAGAGAGGGTAGGTTTGAGTACACTTAACTTAACAGTTAACCACCTCATCCTATTTTTAAAATACAGGCAACCCCCAATTAACGAAAGTTCACACAACAAAATTTTGCAACAACGAACGTTTCCTTTTACTACCATCTGCTCGTATAAAGAACACCAAACTCGCTTTAACAAAATTTTATCCAGGTAATTTTTTCCAAGTTTGAAAGCCCCGCTGTATCACGCAAGCCGACAGGCTTTCGAATATACCAGTGCCTCTCATGGACGAAATGTGCACCACTCACTCCCCTACCCTTCCCCGCTTTTAGTTCAAAGCAATAACAGTGTCCAGCAGCAGCTCATCTTCCCTCGCTCAACATGCCACCAAAACGTCCTGCAACCAGCCCAGCAATGTCGCCAAGCATTGCTAAGAAGACCAGGAAGTCTCTTACTCTTGAAGAGAAACTGGATATTATTCACAGATACGAGAGAGGCGAGAAAACTAATAGCATTGCTCACCACCATGGCTTGACTCCATCTACTGTCTACACTATTTTCAAGTCAGCAGACTCTATTAAGAAGGCTGGTGAGACTGTATCTTCTTTGCAAGCTGAAATAAAAGAACCACCCTAACTTGTGACTCTACAATGGATAAAATGGAAAGCCTTGTGGAAATGTGGTACATAAGTTTTGTATGTGGTGCAATGATGTGCCCTTTGTTTACATTCCACAGGTTGCCAGGTAGTGTCTTTCCCGCTCTGCTCTTCCTCCCTTCATAAATTTAAGATCATCAACATTATAAAGTTACATACATACATTAGTGTACATTATAATGCCTTAGTCTTAAATTAAACTGCTTAAATGTTAAACTTCATAATTTTTACTTTCATTAAACCTTTCACTGTACTATGATGCACTCTCGCTCTGTTTACTCTCAATGGAAGTTCAAGTCAGGGGTCAAACTTGTTATAATTGTTTCGCTTAAAATGAAAATTCATGCAATGAAAGTTTTTTTTAAGAACGTAACCCATTCGTTAAGTGGGGGTTGCCTGTATCCTGTAAATCAGTACAAATTCATTAATAAATGGGGCACTGCCAATGTCACTTTTTCCACTGATACTGGTGCTCAATTTCTGGCAGACTCTGATAGTTCCAGTACTATTGATACTCTTGGTAAATAAACTGAGCAATTTTCTTCACTTCTTTGTCATAAATTGCTGATGACCCAATCCTGCACAGTTCACACAAGCTTCACACAGAAATAGATACAGAAGTTTAACCTATTTGCTACAGATAATGCACAGTGCTTGTACTTTGCACAACAAAATAATTTACTTTATTCATTGAACAAAGGCTTGAGTTAAAACTGTAGGTTTAATAATAACTGGAGAAAGCAAATTGATATAGGTTCTGTGTTTGGAAAGGATGCCAGCTAATTGTGCAGCAAGTACTTATACAATAGCGCCAACAAACAGTGGTGGCAGCGGTGGGAAATTTGTAATGGCAGTACCTGAAATTACTGCTGGATTAGTGATGGAACTAGATCAGTGATTGCTGGATTAGTGATGGTGGACCTGTATTATATATGTGGCTGTCCTTGTTTCCTATATATTTGATTGTTCTATCATTATTGCTTTTGTTGGACAGTTGTGCTATCTGGTACATGAAATTGATAATACCTGTTACGAAAACTTTCTTACTAATAATGACAAACAAATTAGTTTCACACTTGTACACTGTCACATTTGTAATAGATGCTAAAAATTTTGCTCTTTTACTGTTCATTGCATATGTCAAAGGCAACAAATATAGGTAAGATTTTATACCATTATTATAATGAACAAACTGGGGCATTTGCTGTGTCAATTACATAACTCTAAAGGTTACTACTCATCCTATTCAAATATCCTGAATGTCTTCACTAGGAATGTTACATGTCTGCCCTGAATACAAATAGTAGGGACAGCTGTTCATAAGCACCATCACCCTCACCCTCTGTATATATTTCTTTCAAATGATGAGACCTGGCATAAAAGGCAAGAAGCCTGAAGGTTGTGTTGTTGAATGTTCCTGGTTATGGTGCAATTGAGAATAAATGGGATGAGACTAAACAAAGAAAGAAGAAATTGGGATGAGACAAAAATGAAAGTATGATCAGAAAACTATTAGGTGTTGACAGAGGAAGAGTAAGAGAGATATGTGTTACTTGTTGAGTCCTTGTGTGGCTGAAAGTGGTGGAATAAGAGTTTTCATCAAGACTGCTGTGGATGAAAGAGAAAAACAAGATAAAAACTGAGAGAAGATAAAATGTACTGGAGATGTAATATCTAAGGAGTATATGCAAAGTAATGTGTATAGCTAAAGAAAGGAATAAAGAACTACTAAGGAAGAGAAGTGTTTAAGAGTGTTTGCTCAATGAATAGAGAAAGTGGGAAGTGAATGGGAGAATAACCTTAATAAAGATTAGATCTAATGTGAGGTTTAAAGTTAAGAGAATGACAAAAATTTAAGATGAATGGACAATGTAAAAAAGAAAGTGTGTGAACAAGACAGGGGTGAATGTATAAATGAACACATAACTTGAGGATCTCTATGGGAGGTTTGTTTGTGTAACATTTGATCAACTGATTGGTTCAAGTGTGGGAAAGAAGTGTCTATTATGGCACAGCAGGGATAAAACCAAGTCTGTTGTCACTTCCTGCTGCAGATTCTACCAGTTAGACTGTGCAATGGACCCCTGCACAGTATCACTGTGAGAATGAGTCCTTTCCTCTCTAGAAGCCTAGAGACACAGATTTGCAGGAATGTAGAAAATTGCAGATGCCTTGTCTTAGTTACAAGGTATATACAATACAGACAGACACACAGAAAATACTGAAGCACACTGCTCTCCACCACGAGTTGCCATGTAGCTGGAGTGAAACAGAGCCACAGGTTGAAGATCTCAAACCAAGCCATTTGATGAACACTAGGTTGACCTTCTCAACTCATAACAGAGAAATGGAGATGAAAATTTATCAAAATTCCCTGAGCAGCAGCAGTACTTCATGCAGCTCAAACCTGTAGTTTTAAGAGTGGAAACGTGCCTAAGGAAAAAGTACTCTCAGCTGGACACAGCGTAGAGAACATATGGTGACCAGGATTATTCCCCCTCCATACCTCCTTTGAGTGTATTGGACCAGAGGATGATGGCTGTGGGGTGTCCTCTTTCCCTCCACTGTCTTTCCTTCCTTCAGTATCCATGTCTCCTCCTTCAAGCTCCATTGTCTCCACCACTCGGCCATCACAAAGATCATCATGGGAAAAGTTGTAGAGTATTCCATCCACCACACATACATTGATGGGCGGGGCAGTGAACTGGCCATAGGTGATGACAGTGGTGCCTTCCTTTGGCATGAACCTGTACACTTGCGGAGAGCAGTTGTCTGTGGGAGTGAAGTGGGATGCACTAGTGACAAGTTATTTATAGGCTACTATAATTTTGAACTAGTGTTGGCACAGAATTCTAGAGCATGAGTAAAATAGATGTTGACATAACAAAGAAAAACAGTAATAACTTCAGTGTACGTACTTTAAAAAAAATCTGATATCCTACTTGCAAATGAAACTTCTAAACAGGTATGCTAGAAAATGTTGATGAAGCAGAGGAAGAAGGTAAAGTTAACAAGACAAGTGGCACCCACCTATGAGGTAGATGTATTGTTTCCAGGGAAGGGCAGCACGGTAACCTAGGGTGTTGGGAGACTTGAGAGGAGCAGAAGACCATTTCTTAAGGGAGGGGCAGTAGATTAAAAGCTGCATCTCTTGTGTAAACACCAAGAGCTGCCCCTCAAAGCCACACACTGCTGCATGGCTAACAACGTAAGGCATATCGGGACATGGCAACCACTCCCCTGTAAAGGAAATAATTTATCTGTTATCTTAATAAATAAACAGTGACACTCACATATCTGCAGGCTACACCAGAAGCAGAGAGAGAGAGAGAGAGAGAGAGAGAGAGAGAGAGAGAGAGAGAGAGAGAGAGAGAGAGAGAGAGAGAGAGAGAGAGAGAGAGAGAGAGAGAGAGAGAGAGAGAGAGAGAGAGAGAGAGAGAGAGAGAGAGAGAGAGAGAGAGAGAGAGAGAGAGAGAGAGAGAGAGAGAGAGAGAGAGAGAGAGAGAGAGAGAGAGAGATATGGACTAACAAAAAAGTCAGAGGTAAATGATATTTTGAAAAAACAAACAAATGTAATTTTGAATTTATCATATGAATCAAAACACAAATGGGCAAAAATAAAGAGCAAATGAGAAAACTAACAATGGAAAAAACTGAGAAAGGAAGAGATGATAATAATGATGACCATGATGATACAGTTTAGAGGCTACACCTAGTCTAAGGTGGAGTGAGCCATGAATTGAAGTTTGGTCAGTCTTTACCTGAAGCTGTGTTATATGAGTCGACAGAGCTCTGGATGACGCGGTGCCTGCCAAAGCCTCCCAGGAGGTAAATGGTGGAGTCTATGACACATGACATGAAGTGTCGCCGTGGCTGAGGCAATCTGTGATGGTACAATAGGTATATGTACATAGCAGAGTGCAAAAAGTAAAAATGTAAAAAATCTATATTTACTTATCCATTTACATGTAATTTCCATGTTTAACTTATTTACCACTAGAGTTGTACAGTACCATGATAAATCTTGACAAGAGTTCCTGTGTGAACAAACTCAACATACATTTGAATAATCTCAGGACCATTGTTCTTATAATTCTAAAGAAACAACACAATAGGGAAAAATTGTACCAAATACCACATATGGTCAAGAAATTCTTACACAAGTCTTGCCTGATTACCAAACTTACGAATCTTCCACAATCCACTTCCTAGAGGCAGTGCTGTACCTCCACAGAGATGTGTTCCAGTTGCCATAACCTAGCTGGTACTCGCCCCCCAGGATGTAAATGCTTGGCCCTGGAAGACAACCATCAGGTGAAGGTTAAAGGAGAGGCAACAGTACTTGTACATACCTCAAGGGAATGAGACAGCAATGGCCTGGGGCTCAAATGGAGGTAACACTTGTAAAGGATAGAAACAACAAAACTGCTCATGTCTAACAACATTACAGATAAAAAATGTACCGGTGGATATAATAACCAATGACTGCTTGATGGTAAGAATGGGAGAGATATTAAATTATGTTATCTGTTGATATGAATAAAAAAGAAAAAGGATACAAGGAACCCCAAAACTAATCAATGAATGCTTGATTTATAAATATGAATGTGAAATAATTCTATTTGCTAGTAAGAAGTTAAAAATACATGATGTAAGGCATTATCTTAACCAATTAAAGAAATCCTATTTCTTAACATGTTTAATTCTACTCTCACTCAGGATGCAGTGACATATATTAAGTGACATAAGGTTAACAAAGGAACTCACCCACTGCACACACTTGGTAACCAGAGCACTGGACAGGACCATAGCAGAGCTTACTGAGGGTGAGCTCTTCTGCAATCCTCTTGTGCACGGGATCAAAGGAAAACAGGACAGGCGTGATGTCTAGATTCTTAATACGGGCGGCAGGACTGTAGTGTCTCTCTTCATCCTCGTCATCGCTGTCCTTGGCCTTGCGTCGTCTTTGTGTTGTATGGTTCTGCTTGAAACCCACCACACAGGGCACCCGGGGTAGCCTGCGGCCAGGCTTACTGAAGGCAGCCTTTAAACTGTCCCTTAACTCATTTGATAGTCCACTTAATGGGCTCTGTGGTATCCAGTTTGTGTTTTCTTCTACTGCTGCAGAGGTGCCAGACGTGGCAGAGTCAATCTTTTTGGTACACTGTTTGCTTTTAAAGGCTTTAACACACTCTAGAAGCTGGACTGCTTCTTCACTATCACTCACTACACTAAAAAAAAGCATGTTGGCAAGATCCTCCTGGGTGAGGCCATGCAGGTCCAGGCACAGTAACAACTCCACCAGGTGCTGTGCTCTTTCCTCCTCACACACCTGCACAAATACCCGACAAAAAACACCATTCTTAGTAATGATACAGAAGTTGTCATAGCTACACCCATTTTCTTTATTTTTTCTAATTCTTATGTTCCTTTACACAGCCACCAGGTGGCAGGATGAAGAGTTTAATAACATATCTATTTTTGAGAACTCTTCTCCAGATCTTATCATATTTCAACTTTGGCTAATCAACTGGAACTTTATTTCTTCAAATTTGTGAATCTTTCTTTTAGTCATTTTCCTCTTTTCTTCTAAACATAGTGAAATCAACAGAGTAGCTATATACAATTCTATGCTTACACCCATCTTATCTATAAAACATGATGAGGTCATGCAGCACATCTTTCCAACATGTTTGTCTTCTATTATAATCTAATTGCTCACCTCTATCCAGCTGACAAGAGCCTCCCACACTCCCCATTCCCCACTGGTTCCGGGATGGAGGGCAGGGTGGCTTATATATTCCTTCAGCTCTGCAAAAAACATCATGATTCAAACTTATATGAAACCTTGAAATATAATGTGAGATTTTCATGTTCCAGACTGAACTAGTCAACAATCATCTGTAGCTCTTATATAACTGTCTTGCTTTATTCAGGAATAAATTGGATAGCTACATACTAATGTATAATCGGTAATTAAATGAAGATTAACTGAAAATCAGTGATGGAAGTCTTGTCTTTTGACTTCAAAAGTAACACATACAACATTGCCATAACTTTTCTTTAATATCAAGTACATCTTCATTTAAAAGAACAAGTAAAGTGTACATCATTAATATAAAAATAATAAAGCTTTAGTTCAAGAAATGAAATAAATAACCAACCAAGGAAACAAAAAATCAGTCATGAATTATTGAAAAACAAGTTACTGCACTAACCATTCACAGCAAGTTGCTGAAACTGTGGCGTCATGGCCAGGTTCTCAAAGTTCCAGGTGGCAACAGTGAGCGCTGCCGAAGCAAGGCTGCGGATGCCAAGGGCCGAGGCGATGAAGTACACTTCCAAGCAGGAGTCACAGGAGAGGGAGGAGAGCATCTGCTGCTCACAAACTTCTTGTACACTGCTGAACTGAGCAAGAATATCCTCTGGGTTTGGCATACACAGAATACTGGCTATATGCAGCTTCCTTGATGTTGTTATATTCTTATTATACTAGAATACCTGTAAATACTTTGTGAGGGAGGTCTCAAGATATGAACAGAAAGTTGGAGATGTTTCATTGGAAATGAGGCAGTTACAATCAGTAACACTCATAAGAATGGTATGGATCTATGCAGACTCAACAATGATAGAAGAACCCACCTGGAGCATGGCTGCAGTCTGCAGAAGGGGAAACACACCTTCATTGGGAATGGAATAATTGCCAGACTCTACATATTGCAACAGCAGCTCTAGGCAATCTGCATCTATATCCTGGAGGAAGATCCAAATTAATATCTAGTTTGACTGAGTAATAGATGAAATAATATAAATATAAATTAACAGGCTGAATATGTCTGCAATGGAACAGCACATTTGAGAACAACATATTTGGTGTTGAAGAAACTATAAAATTTGCTATCAAAAGACAAAACAGTGACAGGACAGTTAGGGCTAATCTCATTCATTCAGATCTGGGTGGTGATTTTGGCCAGACCAATATTGATCTTGCATTAATTTCAGTATCCAAAGGTTTTTATTTTTGCAAGTGGCCTCTACATTTTCTACATAAGAGACAATCAGGATAAGATGTTAATAAAGTATCACCTTTAAACTTATGAATGAGGATGCAAAAGACATCAAACAAAAGCAGCAAAGGAAAAGTGAAGAATTACTACTAAGTCAAAGGATGAAAATGAGAAGAGTGTAGAGTTACCTGAAGCTCTATAAGTTTTTTATCATTTTCACTGAAGTTGCTGGAGAACATTGCCTTAAAATAGTCACTGCGGTTCATCAACTTTGTCTTTTTACAGAGGAAGTGCCGACCCTCTGCCATGAGGGTGACAGTGTCGCTGTCCTGGGATGCCTCGCTCTCCATCACCTCGGGCCAAAGAGAGGATCTGGGCAACATGAGTATTATGTTATTCATCACAGACTGCCACTCTATCAAGGCTGACATCCTCATCACAGGGGAACAGCTGAGGCAAGGTACCTATATACATGCAATCACATCACATCTTTACTCTAAGTAAGGAGGAACTGACTCTTGTCATACAACATTGCACAAGCTTTTAAGGGGACCGTCCGGTTAGGTTTGAAAAAAAAATAAATAATAATAAATAAATAAATAAAGAGGTACGTGGGTACTATTTTTTTGGACTGATAGAGGACTATTACACAATATTAGTTTAGTAGTTACTAGCGAATCGAAGCATAAATAACTGCATGAAAAATAAAAAAATCAATTAAAAAAAAAATTTTCCTATAAACTTTGTCACCGGAGGGCAGATTTCAACTCTGCCAGTACATATATGAAGTATGTGGTGTAACAAAACTTTCTGTCTCATAGAATTTTGAACTTTTTATTTTGATGGCCATTATGATTTTTTTTTTTATTTTTCATTCTTTTTTTTTTTTTGTATAAAACTACATTGCGGCAGAAAATAATTTTTTCCAAATTCTAAGAGGTGGAAATGTAGCAGCTTCATTGAGCTTCAAAATGATACCTCAAAATTGAAAATCCGTTGAGAAATGTGGGAGAAGATACGATTTGAATAAAAAAGTGGAAACTGAGAAAAAGGCAAAAAATCCCAGAGATGTCATTTTCGTCCTCTATGACCCTGTACATTTATTTGGGTTGGATATTTCATGCTCATAAACCACCATGTGCATCATATATATTTTTTAGGCATGTTTAGAATATTCTGTAAGACTCATATGGCACCTGGCCACCTCTACAATGACTGTAGGAATTAGTCACTCGAAGACGACTAATGGTCGGTACTTGTAATTTCCCCTTGCAATGTTTGTTTAGACATTGTAGGGCAAAAAAAAAAGCAGATAAAATAGGCTGGATTGTGGCTTGCAAGGTGTGAAACAATGGGTGAGATATTCAATACATCCTCCTCCTATCACAGTCACATGGACACTGAAATGGAAGGGGAGAGGGTGTGTTCCTGTGTACGCCATAGTACTGAGTTGCCAGCGCCCACCTTTCCTTACCAAAGAAACCACTTTTCATGGCTTTTTCCGTGCTTATTATCATCATTTATGGTACAGAGAGTTGGGGGTGAAGCCCCGGTGGGCGTGGCAGGGGCCCTTTAAAGTTTAAATACCCCACGTATTTTAGCGTATTTCCCCAAAATACTCCATCACTATGTTGCCATATGTTTTGGGATGCTCTGGTGGTGTTTTGGAGATTTTCAATATTTTTCAGATTTTTCGGTACCATGGCCACAGGACGGTCCCCTTAAATCACTCAACATATTAATTCTATCATAAACACCACAAGTTCATCATGATACACATAAGCTCTAGAGACAGTCTTATTTATATCACAGCATATTAAATGTCATATATTTTTACTTCCTACTACGTATACTATAATTGACAAAAAACAACAAAAAAGAAATAATTTAAATAGCTACACGTAAGATAATATAGTGGTGAGAGGAAACAAAAAAAGAAACAAAAGCAAGTTCAACATTCAGAGAGTGAAGCAAAATTGCCTGCAATACCCCATAGGCTATGGACCTGAGCCTGGTACAACAGACACAGGAACACTTTACACCAACCACAGAATCTGTAAGTACCACAGGAGGGACCCAAGGTAGCAACCATCTCAAATCAACCACCAAAGAACAACCACTACAAACTCACAATGAACATGCAGGTTTTATAGGCGAGGGTGCTACAAGTATGCCTTCAATGGGAAGGACTGTAAATTCAACCATCCCAGACCCTGTCAGAAATACATTAACCATGGCCCCAGAGATGATCGGGGCTGCAAACTGGGAAGGAATGTCCAAATTATCACCCTGTGTTATGTCAAAAAGCCCTTCAGAAACAAGAATGTGTCACCAAGGATTGCAAGTTCACCCACATAAGAGAAACTAAAAGACAGAAGACAGTAACACAAAACTCTGTTGACACAAAATGTGATAACCCCGGCACAACGAATGCACAGGCAGCTGCTCGAAACCATTCAAATGTGGAACTCAACGGCAATTTTTTTAGAGATGTTCCTCGAGCTGAAATCACACATAACAAATATAAAACAAAGCTGTGGAGGCTCAGGGACTTGCACTGCAAAACCTAACCAAGCCACCAACACAGCAGAGCCACCCTGCACAAGTACTTCTGGCAGCAGTGACTCCCATGAACCCAGTCTGGGCCTGGCCAAGGCTCAGGATTCACTAATGGAGAGACTTTTAGTGGGTAATATTCAAGGACTGTACCCTAAGACTAACCAAAGCAAGCTTCCATTTCTTAGGGAACTATCCAGCAAGGAGGACTTCATGATTATTGCTCTCACTGAAACCCACCTATCAGCAGTTGTCAAGGAAGCAGAAATCAATATCCCCAACTACACCTCATTCCGAACAGATAGGAAAGCAAGAACCCATGGGGGAACTTAACATACTTGAGAAATGACATTGCTTCCAATGCAAATATGGTCTTGTCATATTCAGACGGCCATATAGGACTTCAGGCAATTCATATACAGGTATGCAACATGTTTTTTTTTAAACTGTTACTGACTAACTTACTCTTGTCCCAACAACTTCAGCAGAGCCATGGAGGCCCTAAGACAACTGCTTGACTCCCTACCAATCCCTGCCCCTGAGATCATCCTCACTGGGGACTTCAACTTTCCCTTTTTAAAGTGGCCAGAGGGAATCTTAACAGGAAGCACTTCCACTGAAAAGAACCAAGCTAAACTGCTCCTGGACATAATAAACTCCTCATTTCTGGTGCAAGTAATAAATGAACCTACCAGGGGTAAAACATTATTGATCTGCTCTTCATCAACAATAATGATGCTATTGATAGCATATCAGCTGAAAAAACTATCTACTCTGATCACAATCTCCTCAGGATATTAACAAACTACAGAAAAACAATGCTTCCTCCTACAGTAACCAGCCGCAAAGAGAAGAATCCTTTCTCCAGCCTAAATTTTTTCAGCAGCCAAGTAAACTGGGAGAGAATAAATTATCAGATGTGAAATATAGACCGGGAGGTTGTACTCCAAGGCAATGACCCTGAGGTTATGCTGGACACCCTACTCACCACCATCCTAAGGGGTTGCAAAGGAAATGTACCTGCTAAGAGAAAGTCTACCAGAAAAGGCATCATTCCACGGGAGCGGAAGATCCTGATGAAGAGACGGGCAACCTTAAACAAGAGAATACATAAGGCAACAAACATCAGGCAGAAGAGCTCACTACAAGCCAAAGTGTGTGATATTGAGAAGAAAATCAAAGAATCCTATGAAAGTCAGAGAATGGAAAGAAAATCAGACAATTCTTAACATTAAAGTCAATCTGAAGTTCTTCTACAAAATACTGCAAAAAATTCTCTAGTACACACGCAAGAGTAGGGCCACTCCAAGCTGAAAGTGGGGAAATGTTGACGAATCCTGAAGAAACATGCCACATTCTATCCCGGCAATACACAAAAGTTTTCTCACAGCTAAACATTGTAAAGGTAGTGCAATAACCCAGGGAGCAAAATCAACACCTCCACCACTGCCCACACAACATCACCTTCACCATTGCTGACATACAGAAAGACATCAGTGAACTTAGGATGAACTCTGCTGCTGGACTCGATGGTGTGCCATCCATCCTACTGCTAAAGTGCAAAGAGGCCCTGGCACGCCCTCTATATAAAATCTGGCACTGCTCTCTTGACACTGGCATCATCCCAACCATGCTAAAGGAGGCAGTAATCTCCCCTATCCACAAAAGGGGAGATAAAAGCCAAGCTAAAAATTACAGACCCATAGCCCTCACCTCCCACCTGGTGAAAGTGTTTGAAAAAATAATCAGGGATGGTATCATTGCCTACTTAGAAGAAAATAAACTCATGAACCACTCTCAACATGGGTTTCGTAAAGAAAGATCATGCCTCTCCAACCTCTCGGCTCACTATGAATGGCTATTCCAAGTGCTAGCTGATGGAGGAAATGTTGATGTTCTGTACCTGGATTTCGCCAAAGCCTTTGACCAGGTTGACCACAGCATCCTCCTCCATAAGCTGAAGGCCATGGGGATAAGAGGAAGCTGGGTGTGTGGCTGCACACCTTCCTTACACACAGGACACAGGCAGTTGCTGTTGACAGCCACAAATCACAGCAAGAACAAGTTATTAGTGGCGTCCCCCAGAGTTCAGTCCTTGGCCCCTTGCTCTTCCTAGTCCTCATGTCTGACATAGAGGAAGTGGTCAATGGTTCTTTCTTATCATCCTTTACCGATGATACCACTCTCAGTCATAGGATCAAGGAAGAGAGAGATGTCCTACACCTACAAGAGAATATCAATAAAATATTTGCATGGGCTGAAGCAAACAACATGAAGTTCAATGAACAAAAATTTGAACTTCTGAGACTCGGACCCAACACTGAAATAAAAGACACCACCAAACTATACACGGGGGAACATCAGCAAATCATACCAATCCATGTGGTCAAGTGTCTTGGTGTCAAGATGAGTGATGATGCTACCTTCCAGCAGCACATCTCAGAAGCAGCAAACAAAGCCAGGCGGATGGTTGGCTGGGTCCTCCGCACCTTCAAATCAAGGGGAAAGGATGTCATGCTGGCACTGTGGAAGGCTCTTATCCAACCAATACTGGACTACTGCAGCCAGCTCTGATCACTCCACAGAAAAGGTGACATACAAAAGCTGGAGTAGTGCAAAGAGCCTATACCAGGAAAATAAGAGGCATGAATGAATTAAACTACTGGCAGAGATTACACCGACTGGGACTATATTCCCAAGAGAGAAGAGAGCGGTACAGGGCCATATATGTGTGGAAGATACTGGAGGAGCAAGTGCCTGACCCTACCACCATGCTATTGAAATCCAAGAATAGCGAGCATTCAGGCCACTCATGTGAGAGATGTGCTCTTCCCTCCTCTACCCCAGGGAGAGTCAAGACCCTCCTCACCTCCAGTCTTTCACACAGTGGCCCCAGACTCTTCAATGCCCTGCCAAAAACTGTCAGTGACACAACAGGCTGCCCCGTGTTCAGATTCAAGAAGGCATTGGACCACTTTCTGCAAACACTGCCAGATGAGCCTCCCATCCTGGGCTACATGGCTTACTGCAGGGCAGCCTCTAACTCTGTGCCAGACCAGATTGCTCTTCTGAAGAGGGACTTTCTGACTGGCAGCAGCGGTGGGCCACCACAACTGTGAGGAAGACCCTCTAGATCCAACTAAGTAAACTAAGTAAGTAAGTACAGGTGTTCTGGGCTACAGTGTACCTACTGAACTCAGTCTGCAAAACATTTCCCACATATATATTGCCATTCAACAAATAAATTCATAATATCTAAACCAAATTATTGATATAAATGAAAAAGCTTGACAACAACCTGAAAAGATCCTCCTTGACTTGCCATATTGAGGGCCTGAACACTAATGGTCACAATCTACAAACACTGAGTGGTAGTAGGATTAACAGGGTCAACACACCTACTCTGCTTTCCTACCACACCTGACCACATTAGCATAACACTGGACCACCTCGCGTCATTTCAACAAAGGTAGAATGGATGACGCGGGGGCTGCTGAAATAATAAAAAGGCAACACTACCATTCAAGAATCATGACCTTGATAACAGGAATGACAACTGACAACACCAAGCGGTCATATCACTGACTGCACATCTGAAAGAAAAAAAAAAAATCAACACAAACACACCAGGGTTAGCAGGACAGAGGCGGCTAGATCTCCCTGTCCAGTGCACCTGACAGCTAGTGACGCAGGGAGGCAAGGCACGCTAAACTGCACCTGCGTGACTTACTTACCACCCCTACTATGAATTCCCTTGCTGAGGTGAACAAGAGGCTAGCAGATGCACCCCGAGCCAGCCAGCAGCCACCGCCACGCAGCTGCTGAGGTAAACAAAAGAGACCGCGGGGGTAAAAAGTTTTGCGAGTTATGAGGAGAATGGGCAAAGAAAGGACTGTGTGTGTGTGTGTGTGTGTGTGAGATTCACCTCTGTGTATGTGTGTGTGTGTTCCAAATCATGATACACACTATTGCTCAGTGTCTAACTAAAAAAAAATCACTGTTGTCTCAAATTCGTTATCTTCCTACCTAGTACTCGGTCTTATCTTAACATCACATACATTCTTTTCTTTTTATGTCCAGTTCATCATTACTATGCATATCCATATGAACACTATTTCCTATTGACTGATTCATAAAGAAGACCTCACGTCAAGGCATTGTTTTAAAAGATGGATGGTTCTATTACCTGCCTAAATTTAGAATTCGTCTTTTTGTTTTTTCTTGTATTAAATAAATCTACTTATTCCTTTATATCTGCATTTCTCGCATTTTTTTTTTAAAGTATCCAACAACTTGTTAATATGTCACGATAACTTGAATGTACAGACGGCTCCGTATCTTCTTACCCTTATTTTCACCTACTTATATATGTCAACTCGGGACTCTAAGAGGTAAACATCATTAGCTAGAATCTGTGACGCATATTAAGCCACACCTTTCTCAGTTCCACTTCATGTCAGTCTCCCCATACCCACTCCCTCATTGTTTTTATTTTTCACTTAATCCTCGATCCCTTTCACCGCCATCTAATCAACCCCCCCCTTCTCTCTCTCTCTCTCTCTCTCTCTCTCTCTCTCTCTCTCTCTCTCTCTCTCTCTCTCTCAGGATAATAAATGCAATGTAACACACACACACACACACACACACACACACACACTGATAATATTAATAATAATAGTGCTGCTGCTGTTGCTATTACTATTGCTACTGCTAAGCCCCCACCACCACCACTATTAACTACTACTACACTCTCTCACACAATTCATGCATATCAGGTTGACAAGATATGAAAATTCCCGGGAAACACTGGACATTGAAGGAAATGTTGACGAAATGGCGCGGGAAGGAAGGAGGTTGGGTGTTGGTTGTGTCCGCTCCTGTTATGGTGTGCGGTCTGAACGGGGATATAACCATTACCTTGTTTATAGATAGATTTATCTTCGGGGTTAATTCAGACTTTACTTCACTCTTTGAGCCTGGAAAACACAAAGAAGTGTAGGTAAACATTGGAAGGCTCCAGTGATGAGCCTAAAATTTACGTACGTAATTAATTTAAAAAAATCGCGAGAAGAAAGAAGACGCCCAGACTGGAATGCATTACATTTTTAGTCGCAACAAATACTTAAACTAATAATAAATGTATAATAACATTACCGAGTTTATTGTTTACAAAACCAAGTCAACGATCCGCATGTACTCCTCACTAACGGAGCCACGGACACACTATAATGTCGAGAAGGATATCGTAGCCGCATTACATTATATTACATTTTCTGAATACGAAAATTTTTTACTTTCCAGCTAAATAAAGAAAACACTAGTTCCTCTTCGTATAAAGAATTTTTGTTTTGTATTTTGCCACCATAGAAAATTGGAATTTGAGAATGTTTATCGTTAGACTAGGCCCTATATATTATTGGATATTACTATTTGGGTCATATTTTTCATATTCCTCAAGTCTTACATCAAACACCAAAACAGTCCTGGACGTGCTGATCAAAAAACACTAAAATAATAGAATGACCAAGGTATTATTTCATCAAGAAACAAAAGACACATCTGGACAAGATCTTGTTACGGATTGTAACTTGATTTGCATTTCTATCAACAGATTAAGTACCAAAATAATGCGAACTCCCCTAATTAAGGAGAAAAAAAATATGATATAAAAAATTTTTGCACCTTTTCTCAACTGGTCCATCTCCTCTCCATTTTCCTTCACACTCCTCTTCTCCCTCCACCTCCTCTACCTACTCCATCACAGCGAGCTATTGAATCACCCGAAAATACCTGCAAAACACTCGAATGTTCCCTAAATATGAGAGGAAACTTCTACCTTGGCTGCTGCAGGACGGTGCTAGGGCTCGCTGGGTGTTTGGCGGGTGCTCAACGGGGCTGGACAGGTTTTGGCGCCAAGGATGCCAGGGTTGGACTTACCGAGACTGGGTAAGGTGAGCTTGGTGTAGTGTTGTGTGGTGTTGTATAGTGTGGTGGTGGTGTGGTGGTGGTAATAGTGGTGTTGTGATGCGGTGATGGTGTCTGGTGGTTGTGCAGTGTGGTGGTGTCTGGTATTTATGTGTGATAGTGATGGTGGTGGTGCTGCGGTGTTGTGGTGGTGTCTGGTGGTTATGTAGTGTGACGGTGTGTAGTGTTTGAGTGTAGTGGACTGTTGGTGGTATCTAGTGGTGCTATGGATGTGGTGATGGTGGTGTCGTGTGATGTGATGTGGTATTAACAGTACATATACACAAACGTAACTGCCATGTGTGTGTGTGTGTGTGTGTGTGTGTGTGTGTGTGTGTGCCGCGCCTGTGTGGGAATCGGAAAGCTGTATTAATGGTGTTTAACTTTTAACTACCACCTGGCGTGTGTGTGTGAGAGAGAGAGAGAGAGAGAGAGAGAGAGAGAGAGAGAGAGAGAGAGAGAGAGAGAGAGAGAGAGAGAGAGAGAGAGAGAGAGAGAGAGAGAGAGAGAGAAGCATTGAGTGGGGAGGATGGACAGGGAAAGGGGATGTGGAGGAGACGAGGATGAAGGCAGGCCTATAATACACATCAGAGGCGGCTTAGCCTTAGCCAATGACAGCTACCAAGAAAAAAAAAAAAAAAAAATGGCAAGCCACTTTTGTTAGAATCACATGTAGGAAAACTGTTTTATCAAGAAGGGAGCCGACTGTACCAATGCTCTATTCATTAAATTACTACTACAAGTACTAGTACTACTACTACTACTACTACTACTACTACTACTACTACTACTACTACTACTACCATTACTACTACCACTACTACTACTACTATTACTGCTACTGCTGCTCCTACTGATGCTGCTGCTGCTGCTACTACTATTACTACTACTACTACTACTATTACAACTGCTGCTGATACTTTTGCTGTTGGTGCTGGTGCTGGTGCAGGTGCTGGTGCTGCTACTGCTGCTGCTGCTACAGCTGCTGCTGCTGCTGCTGCTACTACTACTACTACTACTACTACTACTACTACTACTACTACTACTACTATTGCTGCTGCTGCTGCTGCTGCTGCTGCTGCTGCTGCTGCTGCTGCTGCTGCTGCTGCTGCTGCTGCTACTACTACTACTACTACTACTACTACTACTACTACTACTACTACTATTTGTGTGTGTGTGTGTGTGTGTGTGTGTGTGTGTGTGTGTGTGTGTGTGTGTGTGTGTGTGTGTCAATTATAATGTCAATCGAACACTATGATACTCATGAAATCTACTGAATAACACATCCCCCAAAAATTTTCAGCGAGATGTACTGACAGGAAACAAGATATTCCAATTCACATCATTTATCACTTCTCATCATCAGTTTATATCGAAGATGAAGACTCGAAGCAGATAGAGAGTTGTGAAGATCAATCAAACAGATAAGCCTGCAGGTGTTGTATCACAGTGAGCTGCGCCAATGAAGCCTCAGATGGAGCACTAATGGACAGGTGGGAGAGAAAAAAAGAGGAGTTAGGGAAAGGTTAGATACATAGTAACCTTGAGAGGCGACTGACGGCTGGGCTGGCATGTAGAAACGAGCTCATGGTATATAATTATTTTGTTATCTTCATATACATTTTTTTCCTCGATTTATTTTCACTATATTAATAAACTTTTCTTCCTTTTTACAATATGCAGAGAGAGAGAGAGAGAGAGAGAGAGAGAGAGAGAGAGAGAGAGAGAGAGAGAGAGAGAGAGAGAGAGAGAGAGCACCAGTGAAATATATATATAGCTAATAAGATCAACTAGGTGCAGTATTAGAGGGAGGAAGATAACTGGCGAAAATTCAGGTAAGGTACGTTTGGGAAGGGAAAAGGGAAGAATATGTTACATGAAAGTTTCCGAAAAATATTCAGTGAAAATAAATAGAAAGGAGTGAAAATAAATAGAAAGGCTGTTATAAATTATGTGTAATCCTCGAAGTCAGAAGAGGCATCCTGGCATATATGTAAATAGATATACATACATACATACATACATACGTAACTTTAACTTAAAATCTTGCTCAGTTTTACGGGGAAAGTCCCTAACTTTACTCTGGGACAGGGTCATCACCGAGGTCATCAACATTCTTTTCTTTTTTTGTTTTCTTACTCACAAACAGGCCTATGTCAGTAAGTATTGAACAACAACCGGAATAGTGATGAAAAAAGAACAAAAAAGAGATAAAAAAAAACCCAGTAAACAAAATCTAATACTGGTGGCATGAAGGTGTGAAATATTCTAGGGAAAGTCCTGGGGTGTGTATGTCAGCCTCTCCCTCTCCGTCTCCCAGCGATTGCAGTAGTCTAATAATAATGCTTTTCACACATGCGCATTTTGTTCCTATAGAAGCAAAAGGTAAAGAGGAATTCCTGTTGTGCTAAATCAGGCCGTGGCTGTGACTGACCGTTGATATCAGTCTGGCTTATCTTGTTTTTCATTCTATATATACATTATTTTTCTCGATTCATTCCCTTGCTTCATATTATCATTTTTTTTTCTTATTTAACAGGTCGAGAGAGAGAGAGAGAGAGAGAGAGAGAGAGAGAGAGAGAGAGAGAGAGAGAGATACAACGTCGTCCTACAAACATGACAAATGGAAATTCCGGAATCCAATTAGTTTTAATGGCTCTGAGCGCATGACATTCCAGTGAGACACAGACAGCAGTACATAATCATACCAGGTACCTTCGGAAAGATCAAAAGGCAAAATAAATTGAACATATCAGAGACCTATTCGCTGCCTGAGTTTGTACACTGCACTACACTATACACAAGGTAACCAAGAGCCACTGTAGAGACGATTAATTAAGTATAAGTGATATCGAGAGAGAGAGAGAGAGAGAGAGAGAGAGAGAGAGAGAGAGAGAGAGAGAGAGAGAGAGAGAGAGTCATGCGGATGGACACTCACAACACTATGGAAGTAAATGTGGTATGCTAATTGATTTCTGATCCTGACTCTACACACTGCCAATATATTCTGCTAACCAGTGCGTCCATTATAGTGATTAATTCCCTCTACCAGTACCACGTGACCTGGTTCAAGCGGCACATTAGAATTGTCGGTTTATCAGCCAGTCAACCGATTAATAATCAATTTTGCTACACGCATGAATTCTCACGTGATATAACAAACCTCTACTTCTCTCTCTCTCTCTCTTAAGCACACTTCCTCTTCACCTCCTTATTTTCAGGATAGTACTTGAATTGATAAGCTGAGAAATATAACGAGGTGAACACAACTGGCGTGGAATGACACGTGTGGAAGGAAGAGAAGATTTGCACAAAAATTTCTACAAATCTACACATTGCAGCGTCTCAGGAAGTGGTATAAATAATGCGATAACCTACCTACACGAGCTTGCTAGAGGCGTGTCATTGATTACACCCAAGTGGGCTTATACTGCGGTTATGGTAAGTCCAATAGCTTTGAGATTATAATATGTTGCTCGCTGGTGTAAAGAAATTCTATTCTGTAAATTTTATCAAATTTAGATGAATGTTAGGGGAGACTCGGTAGCTGTATAATTAGTGTTTAACCTTTGAACTACCACTTGATGTGTGTGTGTGTGTGTGTGTGTGTGTGTGTGTGTGTGTGTGTAATGGGAGAAGAGGAATGTGAATGATGAAAGAAAGACGACCTAAGATACACGTGAGAGACAACTCTAGCCAATGATAGTTGCCTTCCCCGTCCTGCGTCAATGATAATAATAAAAAAAAAAAAGATGACGGATGTTACTTTGTTTTAATATAGGTAAGAAAACTGTTTCATCAAATAGGAAGGTGATTGTACATGTAGCGTTCATAATGCAGTGATACATTCTTGCTGAAGTGAAACGTCGATAAGAGTTGGCATGATAAATGTGATGGGCGGGGCAGGCGACACGCTCACGGTAGGGATGCATCTCTCACTCTCTCTCTCTCTCTCGTGGAAATTAGTGAAAACCGCAAGTAAGAGAGGGAGAGAGAGTCATACATATGAACACGGCAGTCTCATAAAGAATCAGTGATCAGTGCAGACGGCTAAATACAAGAGTGTGCGTGGTTGTGGTGCTGAGAGGAGACTAGTTACGGCTGACACGTCCGCACTGATATACTTGTGTGTAGATAGCGCGAGAAAGTGGCCCAGAGAGAGGGGAGAGAGGGGGGAAGAGAAGTAGTGTCTCAGTATTTCCTCTTCTATAAAATGGTAAGAAGAGTTGCATATCAGCGTCCTTTTCATTTATTTACTTACTCTTTTTTACATCAGAGGCGAAGATGCCAGCTAAGTACAATAATATAATCGAGATGCTGACAAAAATCTTCTTGAAATATGGACCCGCATTCCAAAACACTTTGCTCTTTCACCACCACTATTTTCAAAGGCCACAGGGATACTTAACTGGATTGCTAAGAGTGTTTATCTTATTGATATAGAAATCCTGTTGATATTTAAATAGAACCATAAAAAAAAAAACATTATTAATATCCTCTATCACATCAACAAGAGTCTTTTGAAAGTTGTTGAGGAGTGGGCAGGAGTAATTTGGAATATGGTCTCCGAGATGACGAGCATCACGCGACGCCTTTCAGCACCTTGCGTGGCAGTGGTGGGCGGCGGTGTGGCTGGTGGTAGTGGTGGCAGCCCTGACGGTTAGTGGCAGCGAGAAGTGTGAGGACGTCACCATTTGGGCAGAGACAACCAAGTTTCGGAAGGTCCCTGTTACTTTACACAGGTAAGATTACTTTTATTACATTTATTTCTTACGAATGAGAGATTCTGGCTCGGGGGAAGAGAGAGAGAGAGAGAGAGAGAGAGAGAGAGAGAGAGAGAGAGAGAGAGAGAGAGAGAGAGAGAGAGAGAGAGAGAGAGAGAGAGAGAGAGAGAGAGAGAGAGAGAGAAGTTCAATAAGATGCCAGTCTACAAGGAATATTGTCCCCACTAAAAAATACCAATTTTACGAGAAATATCTTAAAATCTTCCTCTTGAAATGGTTTAAGTCACAGGCAGTAGGAAATACATAAGTAAGAAATACATAAGAGTTTCAGAGTTTAGTAATAAAAAAGATGAAGGACTGAGATTACTATGGGTAACTCTTGCTCTAGGGACGGGGACATAATAGAGATGGGAGAAAGTAGAAAGCTTCGTGCAGTGAGGTCTCGTTATGGAAGGAAGATATGCAGTTAGTATGCACACCACCACCATCACCACCACCACTACTATTACTATTAGAGCGATTTTGATAACGGGATTCTCTACACTGAGATACCATAGCCAGGACACGAGAAGAGTTATTGTGGTGCCCTTGTACTGTCTGCTGTAGAGAGAAGGTATTCCAGTTGTGTTGCAGTTCTGTAATATCAAACCAACAGCAACAACTTCAAATAAACAAAACAATAACAAGACTAGGACGGATGAGGTCAATAAAATGATCAAGTATTTCCTTCACGCTACTGCCGCTTTTGTTGTTGTTGTTGTTAGTGGTGGTGGTGGTGGTGGTGGTGGTAGCGGTGACGGCGATGGTGCCTCCGTTGTTGTTGTTGTTGTTGTTGGTGGTGGTGGTGGTGGTGGTTGGTGGTGGTGGTGATGGTGATGGTGGTGGTGGTGGTGGTGATGGTGATGGTGCTGCTGCTGCTGCTGCTGCTGCTACTACTACTACTACTACTACTACTACTACTACTACTACTACTACTACTACTACTACTACTACTACTACTACTACTACTACTACTACTACTACTACTACTACTACTACTACTACTACTACTACTACTACTACTACTACTACTACTACTACTACTACTACTACTGCTACTACTACTACTACCACTACTACTACTACTACTACTACTACTACTACTACTACTACTACTACTACTACTACTACTACTACTACTAGTGAATGAAGCGTGTATGGAATTTGAAGTGAGTGCATTGTGTCATATTTCTGTTAATAAAAAAAAAAAAAAAACCCGCAGTTTTTGTTAAGTAAATAAAAATTGTAAATATTAGAAACATAAGTATAATCAAAATAAATAAAAGGTTAAATAAAATAATAATAAAATGGCCTAATACCCAGGCCACGGTGATGGCAAAAAAAAAAAAAAAAAAAAAAAATTATCACCTTCACAAAGACCTCACGCCCTTCACCTCCCTCTCGTCCCTCCGGCAGACACTGGATGACCTATTACTCGACGAACCAGTACCTGACAGAGTTCGTCGTCTCCACCAAGTCCATCCCTTACTTCGTGACGCAGACCCAAGTGGTGAGTGACAGCGCAGACCAACCACCACTCACTTCCTCCCATACTACTCCTTTTCCTCCTTTCATTCTCGTTCTGTTTCATTTTCGCCATCTCTCTCTCTCTCTCTTTCTTTCGTTATCATCACTTATCTCAGTCTCTCTTTCTCTCTCTCTCTCTCTGCTTGCGTTCAGCCCCTCCCTCTGCAGTTCACCCCCCTTCCATCAATGTTTAAACGAAACCTTTACGTGCATAGATCCATTAAAAAGAGATGGTGAGGCGTGCCACATATCTGATCATTTTCTGCACGCTACAAGTGGAAAAAATAGGTGCAAAACACGCTATTATCATGATTATAACCTTAGCACCTTACCTATCTACCTGTATATACCCTTCTTGTTATCCACCTATCTACTTACCTAGCTAATGCAAAACAGGCTATTATCATTATTTCAACTTAGCACCTTACCTATCTACTCTCATACCTTCCTAGTTATCTACCTATCTACTTACCTGGCTAAATATCTACCTACCTACCTTAATAATTCACTACTTGTTTAGCTACATGCCTACCTATCTATATACTGACACATACTTTAAAGCACATTTACCTATGGACCTATTTATCTATCTATCTATCTATATACACACATAATTGCCAACATACATGCAATACATACAGAATTAGATACCAGCATGTCAATTCAGTGTAAATGGTGCTGCAGGAAAGGTATCAAATTGTCGCCATAATCACGTTGAGAGTCATGGGTGTGGCGTGCAGCGTGTCAGGTGTGTTATTAGCGTTCCAGTGAGCAAGACGTGTCCCCCCCCATTCCGCCCCTCCCAGCCCTCGCCTCCCCCCCCACCCTCCACACCAAGCTGTCATGCAGGTGATGTGTGCCATGCTCGTAAACTCTCCCTCCTCCAGGCTCCAGGCAGGTAAAGATAAGGTGTTGAGGAAATAAGTTGGTGAGTAAGGTATCGTAAATTTTTGAGGAAGTTTTGTGATGCTTTCGTTTATGTTTTTTTCTTTCGTGTCTGTCTGTCTGTCTGTCTGTCTGTCTCTCTCTCTCTCTCTCTCTCTCTCTCTCTCTCTCTCTCACTTAATTGCTGTTCATCTTCCTCTCCACTTAGAAGAAAAAAATACTTCTAATTATAATCATGAACGCTTAAACACACACACACACACACACACACACACACACACACACACACACACACACACACACACACTTCCTGAAATATCACTCCGTCCCTACACTAGTACTATCACCACTCCCGTCACCACTACCACCACTACTATACCACCACCACTACCTCTCCAGATGCCGAGTTACGTGACGAAGCTGGCCACTCTGCCCCAGCACGTGACTCATAGCGTGTACACCACCTACGTCCACACCGACACGTACTCGAAGAAGGCTTACTACACGATGACGGTGGAGGTGACGCAGACCCTCACGGAGACTGTATGCCCGGTGAAGGAGCCTGACGACTTCATACACTGAGAGGGATGGAGATAGATAGATAGATAGATAAAGAGATAGGTAGATAGATAGATAGATAGATAGGCAGATACATAGATAGATAAATAGAAAGATAAATAGCTAATTAGATAAACAGGAGGTAGATGGATAGGTAGATAGATAGATAGACAGATAGATAGATTGATAGGAAAGTAGATGGGTAGGTAGATAAATAGATAAATAGATAGATAGGTGGGTAGGTAGCTAGGTAGGTAGGTGGATAGATAGATAGATAGATAGATAGGCAGATAGTGGATAATATATATATATATATATATATATATATATATATATATATATATATATATATATATATATATATATATATATATATATATATATAGAGAGAGAGAGAGAGAGAGAGAGAGAGAGAGAGAGAGAGAGAGAGAGAGAGAGAGAGAGAGACCATAACAACAACAACACTCATACCAGGAAGAAGAGAACACAATAGACAATCATTTATTATTTGATAACGACAATATTGGAGAGAGTCAGAGAAATTACAATGCATAAATTCTTGAAGGTACGAGAGAGAGAATGACATGTAAGTGATAAGTAAGAAGGGAAGAAAACAAGAGAGCATCAAGAAGTGCCGTTATAAAGGCGACACATCTGACCCACAATCTGAACTGAATTATTTATTTCTCACGTTGTTTCCTGGTGGTTCCTCAACGCTCAGCCATAAAGAACATCAATTTGGGAGTAATGAGGAGGGCAAGCTAGCCACGAAGAAGTGTGTTGCAAGAATAAATGTCAATATTATCATTGTTATTTGCTCGACACCTTTATATACTCAGATAAAAATTCTTATGTATTAGTTAATTAGTATGAGACGATAAATAAAAATAATAAAAAAAAACGTAAATAATATGAGAACTTAACATATATAATATGAGAAAACGAAAAATAGGACACAACACATAAAGGGGGAAGAAAAATACACGAACAATCAAAAGTGGACAAACGACAAAATTAACATTTGAAGTGAGGGAAAATGAAAAAAAAAAAAAAAAAAAAAAATAGATATAAAAAAAAAAAAACTAGAATCTGAAATAAGAAAAGAAGACATAATTTTGACAAAAAAAAAAAAAAGGAACACACACACACACACACACACACACACACACACACACACACACACACACACACACACACACACACACACTAGAACGACAAAAAAGTAGAGCCCAACACATTGAGTAACACAAAGCAGGAATAATATAAAACGTACATTAGTACAGGTATTGGAGCTAAGGTACTGGTGGTGGTGGTGGTGGTGGTGTGGGGAGGAAGGAGAACATGAGAGGGAGGACGAGGCGTGGGTGTAGGTGGGTGATCTTGATTTGAGGGGGGTGTGGCTGAGAAGCGAGAAGGAAGCAAAGAAACAGGTGTGAGTTACGTGGGTGACACGCCCCCTCTTCCCTCTCCCTCTCCTCCCTCTCCGCCCCGCCCTACTCCACCCTGCCCCGCCCCGTCTCTCTTCCCCTTAGCGAACACTTCCTGGGTACTGAGTTTCCAAGGTACTGGTGAGCGAGAAGACACGACCAGCTAACAAAGAGGCTGGGATCATATAAAGAGAGACGGGGAAAAAAGATTATAAGATTGTACTCTCTCTCTCTCTCTCTCTCTCTCTCTTTCTAATCAAATCGAAGAAAGGTAACAATGCAACTGTCTGTACAATGATAAATCTTGTGTGTGTGTGTGTGTGTGTGTGTGTGTGTGTTTCACTGTTTGATCTGCTGCAGTCTCTGACGCGACAGCCAGACGTTACCCTACGGAACGAGCTCAGAGCTCATTATTTCCGATCTTCGGATAGGCCTGAGACCAGGCACACACCACACACCGGGACAACAAGGTCACAACTCCTCGATTTACATCCCGTACCTACTCACTGCTAGGTGAACAGGGGCTACATGTGAAAGGAGACACACCCAAATATCTCCACCCGGCCGGGGAATCGAACCCCGGTCCTCTGGCTTGTGAAGCCAGCGCTCTAACCACTGAGCTACCGGGCGTGTGTGTGTGTGTGTGTGTGTGTGTGTGTGTCTCTCTCTCTCTCTCTCTCTCTCTCACACATCTCACAACATTCCCGCCTTTTCACATCCTGGCGGCGGGGAATGGAGGTGGTGACTGGGCGGGCGGCACAGAAGAGGCCTGTATCTCGCCTGCCTGCCCTGTGCTCTGCCTTACAACACGAGGCCAACATCAACGTCACGGGTCTGCATCTGAATAACTTCCTGAACAGCGCTGATCTCCCGGGGGTGCATGGTACACATGCGGCGCTGCGTAATAATATATGTAGAAAGGTCGACTTCTGATCTGTCTCTGTCACGCTGCAAAGGTGTATGATTATTGATGGTAGTGCTGAGTGAGTGAGTAAATGCATATACCTCTGCTGGTCTTGTTAGGATTGAGAGTGCTCCTTTTCTTTGAGTTAGAGATAGTATTATTATTTTCAGTCTCTTGGATTTGATAAGCAAAGGGGAACTTGTGTAGATGACTGGGTAAGAGAAGAATAACTGGGAAGTTTGATTAAAGTGGTATGAAATTCACTAAGGTATGATTAACAGAAATGGGTAAATGGATGGATGAATGGATGGATAGGTGGATGGAGTATGTTTAGCTGTAATTCGCTATCATGCAGTAGAATCTTAAAGGATAGTATTACTACTGCTGTTACTACTACCATCACTGCCACTGCTACAACAACAACAACAACAACAACACAACAATAGCAGTAACAACAACAAAAACTGGTGCTGCTGCTACTATTATTACTACTTCTACTACTACTACTACTACTACTACTACTACTACTACTACTACTACTACTGATAATGATTTATAGACACCTCTACACACACCTCCACAATACACCTGTTTCTTGGTACACAACATTTGCAAAAACAAACACTGAGCTCCATATTAAC
>NC_059292.1:26494042-26511542 GCF_017591435.1 Portunus trituberculatus | reverse complement strand
CTGCCACCATGTGTACAGTACAATCATGACGTTCCCTTTCTCCCTCTTTATGCTCTCCTTTTTTTCTCTTTCCTGTTTTTGTTTTTAATTTGCTTTTCATTTTTTTTTCTTCATTCTCTTATCTTCGTCTTTTTTCCTGTCTCCAATTCTCTCTCTTTTCTTTTCTTCTCTTCTTTTTCTGTCTTCACTTTCCCCTTTCTTCATTTTCTTTATTTTCTCTTTTTGTCTTCTCTTTTCATCCTTTCTTTTACTTCTCCCTGCTCTCCTTTCCTCTTCTAAATATCTATAACTTTCAGCAGAACCTCCTATAAATAAAAAGATAAGACGTCAAAATCTTTTAAAGCACGAATGCATGTCACTTCTCTCTTTTTCGCATACTTCTCTACCCTCGTGTTCTGGGAAGTAAATCTGCGATGCGCTGGCTCCTGGGCACCAGACGTTCCCTTTCCTCATGTCTTGACTTCTAGGGGTCCTCGTCCACACCTGGCTCATTTCACTTCCTTGTGCTCGCCTCTTCCTAACCCGGAGGCTGTGCACCGTTCAGAAGCCTGTTATAAGGACCAGATTATCTAGTGAACAGTTTTTTTTGTTCTCCCACAATCTGCAGGAAACAATAACTTCTGAGTTTCTTAATAAGTGGTTGCATTTTCTTTACAAGGTTATCGTTATAATGAGCGTAATCTAAAATCTATTGGTGTGTTATCTCGACTGCTTCTAATAGGGTGTTGTGGAAATTATTGGAGTTTTCAAGGGCGTTTTCATGATTCTAGTATTGAGTTAAAAGTAATTCTGGATCATTAACAGAAGGAAATTTCCAAACGAGCTCACCTAATGAACTTTGATAACATTTAAAAGTAATTCCTGAAATTTCAAATTATTGAAAAAAAGGACTTAGTCATATTACAACTGAAAGAGATACTTATAATTTGTTAACATCCCTAATCTAAATGAACCACAACTGTGAAGATTAGGAGAGAGACAAGAACGGGATCACTAGATGAAGATGCAATGGACAAGAATATCTGGAGAAGACTCGTGCCAGGCGCCACTCCCCTGACACCAGCAGAAAAACCGCGACATAATGAGTAAGATAATCCATTTGTTCTTTGGAAAAACAGTAAATGGAGGAGCGGATCTACACACACTGGGAGGCACACACACCTCAGCAGCCCGCAGTAGACGCAGCGCTGAGGGCACAGGACTGCACCCCGTTAGGAAAACTGACTTAGTGTTGTAACCACTTAGTGACTTTTAAGTAACTTTTTTTTTTTTTTTTCATATCAAGGTCCATGTGTGCCGTTAAGGTTAAGTATGACAGTGCAGTGTAGGCTTATCCTGCCACTGACATGCATACACACAAACACAAGAAAGAACAGGAACAATAACAGGGTGTTCATAAGTCCAGCTGAAGAGAGAACATCCGGATACAGCACCACATCATTACTCTTTTTCTCTTCATACCTTTTTATCCAAACACGATGGTACCAATTGAAGCAGCTACACAAGAAGACAATGCGCCGAAAGAGGAACCTACCGTATTATTTTTGTTATTGACATTTAGATGAGCGTGATAAAATGCAATAAAAACAATCAGTGTGCAGTGAACGTACTCGAGAGACAACCTCACCACCGCGAAGAGCTCAAGTGTACGTACATGTTGTGTGTGTGTGTGTGTGTGTGTGTGTGTGTGTGTGTGTGTGTGTGTGTGTGTGTGTGTATGTGTGTGTGTGTGTGTGTGTGTGTGTGTGTGTGTGTGTGTGTGTGTGTGTGTGTGTGTGTGTGTGTGTGTGCCTAGAAATATTTATTGCTGCTGCTGCTGCTCTGATGTAACTTATAACTGTGTGTATATGTGAGTAGTAAACATTATTATCATCATTGTTGTTATTATTATTATTATTATTATTATTATTATTATTATTATTATTATCATTATCATCATTATTATCGTAGTAGTAGTAGTAGTAGTAGTAGTAGTAGTAGTAATAGTAGTAGTAGTAACAGCAGCAGTAACAGTAGCAGCAGCAGCAGCAGCAGCAGCAGCAGCAGCAGCAGCAGCAGCAGCAGTAGTAGTAGTAGTAGTAGTAGTAGTAGTAGTAGTAGTAGTAGTAGTAGTAGCAGTAGTAGTAGCAGTAATTGTTGTTTGTTGTTGTTTTCTTGGTGCTGGTGCTGCTACTGCTGCTGCTTTATGCGAAGTGCTAAAAATTTGTAGATAGAAGAGGAAGATACGGAAGAAAAAGATGAATGTATATCAATTAAAGCACATTATCAGTAAACATTGTTTATACTGACAGCAAAGAAGACTGTCCATGTTTGTCTTTCTCCTGATATTGGCTCGTGGCGCATGAAGAAGAGGAGATAAAGCACTGACTAAAACGCTCCTATTGAACAGAAAGCTAAGTGGATCGAGGAACACAGAAGCACAGCACTGATAGAACAAGTGATGAGAGATGGGCTGGAAAAAAGTACGCAGGTCAACGCTCGTACTCACAACTGCGCAAATATATCAAACCTACTGAAATGAGCAACAAAATATTCATATGTGATCACTACTTGGTGCTCTGTGAAGGGAGGAAAATAAATCTGTCTTGGTGAAGCCATAAAGAAAGTGCATGTATTTGCTTAAAGGTTAGATGAGTAGGGTTCAATAATGAGGGCTCCAGGAAGAGATATGGCGTCAAGATTAGTAACTGAGTGGATAAAGGAAAAGATATACATTGTGGCGCACCGGGAGCATGATGTATAAAGGTTATAGGAGGAAACATACTGCGTCTGTTTAATATGAACTGAAAAATAGACCCAACATATTCAAATAATTTTCATCTTACTTTATCTCTGCATTTCCTCTTTTCCTATACTATCAATATTCTTTGCATTTACCTTTCGTCACTCATTTTTCTTTTCATGCTAATTCTTCTCTTTCTCCTTTTCCTTCTCTTTTCTTTTTTTTGCATTTATTTTTTTCTGCTCCTCCTCTTCCCACTTCTTTTCTTATCTCCTCTGTGTTTTATCTCTTTCCTCCTTCTCCTCCTGTTCCTACTCCTCCCGCTCTCCATTTTTATCTTTTTCACTCCTTACTCCTCCATTAGACTGCTGTGGCCTTCCTTAATCGTGATAATATCGTCTAATATAAGTACAACATGGAAAGGCATCGTTGACACCAAAGGAACATCATCTATTAGTCTCACCGCAATACATAAACACATGCTTTGCTCAGTACTTCATTTCATTTTAACCATTTCATTACGGGTTGTCACTCTTTATTTACTTTCTCTCTTTGGAATTATTTGAGAGACCACACCATAAAAACTGTCTAATAAACTATAAGGTATTGCGGGACTGTCATTTAGCAGTGATAACGTGAAGTAATGCGCCACACACAGAGCGAGGAGACGGTAAAGGAGGATATCCGCTCAGGGAAAGGAAATGTAACAAACTATAAGCAATCCCACACTTCGGAAATGCATTAAAGCGTTCAAGGCTGTACGTGTGAATTTTGTCCCAGTATCGGAAGAGAATATTGAGTAAATGTTATAAGCGTTGGCCTGCGTTATTGCGTGATGAATGTAGGCTAACGCTGCATTACTGGGCCATATTCTCCAACTCCCCGCGTCTCACCTTCGCTATTTTAGATATGCTTTTGTTGAAGGTACACTGGTTTTTGAGGGTATTTTTATGATTCTAGTGACATTAAAAAATTGTGTACATTATTAACGAGAGAAACACTCTTGAGAACCGGGGTACTTATCTATGTGGCCTTTGAAAACACTCGTGGTGAGAGAGCGCTGTGTTTCTGAATACCTGCCTATGACAAGTACTACACGGAAACATGAGAAACAATAAGGGCATGGGAAGCGACAGGAAGCAATCGCAGGCCCTGTGTCAAAAATGTTTACTTATTTCCACTGACCACCCTTATCCATGAAAGTGAAAGTTTGTTATACAGTAATGAACTAAAATAAATGAACCAACAAATTATTTAGAGGGAAGTAAATATGAGAATGAAAAAGAATAGAAGTGCATCAGAAATGAAATATTACAATAGTGATGAATGAATATAACTGAATTAAAGAATGATCAAGAAAAAAATCAATTAAGCGGGAAAATTATAAGATTGATATCTGAAGAAAAAAAAGCATTGAGCATATAAACATGAAAGTCATTATTACACACACACACACACACACACACACACACACACACACACACACACACACACACACACACACACACACACACACACACACACACACACACACACACACACACACACACACACACACACACACACACACGGAGACACACACACACATGCACAGAAGGAAAAAAAGGTCAATTAATAAACAAATAAACATTCATAAATTTCATAAGTTTATGTTGGCTGGCTGCCCAAGGTGCTCCCCTGCGGCGCTTCCCTCAGGACACCACCTCGCCGGCCCTTGCAACACTGCGAGGGATGCTGGAAACACTCGTAAAGGCGGCGAGGACGACAAGGAAACAAGGAAAACAACAAGAAAATAAATACAGCGCGACATCAACGACAAAAAAAAAAAAAAATCTGGATTGTGTTACTGCTCACTTACTATCAGCGTCACCACCACCATCACCACCAACACCACCACCACCACCACCACCACCACTACATCTACCATCACCACGACCACTACCATCATCACTATTGCATCTCTACATTTAAAACTAACAAGATGAACAACATCACAGCGACATCAACATAATCATCATAATTATTATCACCATCCTCATCATCGTTGATAGCAGCGACAACAAGAATAACAAGAACAAGAAAACAGCAGCAGCAACAGCAGTATCATCATCACCACCACCACCACCACCACCACCACCACCACCACCACCACCACCACCACCACCACCACCACCACCACCACCAACAACAACAACAACAACAACAACAACAATAACTATTGCTACTACTACTACTACTACTACTACTACTACTACTACTACTACTACGATTACTATTACTACTACTACTACTACTACTACTACTACTACTACTACTACTACTACTACTACTACTACGACTACTACTATTACTACTACAATTGGTAATGATGGTAATAATAATAATAACAATAATAATAATAATAATAATAATAATAATAATAATAATAATAATAATAATAATAATAATAATAATAATAATAATAATAATAATAATGATAATAATAATAATAATAATAATAATAATAATAATAATAATAATAATAATAATAATAATAATAATAATAATAATAAAAATAATGATAATAATAAGTACAGGAAAAATAATAATAGCATTAACACTCAAACTATTGAAAAAAGCAGAGAGAGAGAGAGAGAGAGAGAGAGAGAGAGAGAGAGAGAGAGAGAGAGAGAGAGAGAGAGAGAGAGAGAGATGCGTAGGGATGATAAAGGTTATCGCTGAGACAAAGGGAAAAAGTGGAGTGAGAGAAGGAGGAGGAGGAGGAGGAGGAGGAGGAGGAGGAGAAGAAGAAGGAATGAAATAAAGAAAAATGAATAGCCATGAGGATGAAAAAATGGATAAAACAGAGAAAAGACAAGAGAAGAATGAGGAAGAGAAAGAAGAGGAAAAAAATGATATAAAGAGAAGGGAAGTGAGTGAGGGAAGAAGAATGCAAGGCCTATGTATATAAAGAAGAGTTATTTCCACCATGAGTGTTCTGGTTATGGTGAGGAGCAGCGTGTGTTAGCTACGGGGTAAGGAGAAAAGAAAAACAGGATCTGGAGTCAAGCATTCTCAACATTCCCCGTCTTTGCTTTTATGGAGGAGAATTAGATGAGTAGCAAGTGGAACATTACAAACATTCATCTGGGCAAATATTCTCACCAACTTTTCTCTGTACGTTGAGGCAAAGAAACACAGAAAATAGAACATCGTAAATATTCTTTTGTGAACGTCTTTTTTCCTCTCATACTCGTAACAAACATCTTTTTTTTTTCTTTTTTTTTTTTACCGCAGTATCCTTATGATCTGTCATTTATTTGATCTTTTTATGTAAGCATTTAAATTTTTCTTTTTTCATACGAGCATCTGTACATTAATCTCTCCTCTCATACACGGGTACTTCTATGTATACGAGTACTCATCTATCTCTACACATTTTTCTTTTTTTTTGTAGCAACATCAAACATCTCTCCTTCCCTCTCATATTATATATCTTTCCTTGTCTTCCCTATATTTGTCTCTTCTCTTCCATACAAGCATCCTTCTTATATACTGACTTTCCTCCTACGTTTTCCATCAATTATCTCTCCATTCTAACTTCTTCCACACACTAGACACCTCCCATTCTCTTCCGCATTAAAATCTCTCCGTATTAATACCATAAACAGCCTCACGTGAATATACCCTTCTTTTCATAACAAGTATCTCTTCATTCCAACATTTTCAATTCAGCTATTTCCTTCTCTTTTCTATAAGTGTTTTTTTTCTATTTTCTTCACACAAACATCTATCTATCTATACAAACGTTTTTCCTTCCCTCATACTATACATCTCTCTCTCTCTCTGAGTGTGTGTGTGTCTGTCTACCCTGCAGTCAACTAACAGGAAAGAGACAAGGACGCTGGCGATAAAGAGAAGACAACACCCTGTAATAACAACAACAATAATAAGAACAATAATAAACAAACAAGACAACTCAACTTCCCAGTAATAATAAGAAAACTTGATCAATGAAACAGGTCCTCATTAGGATAGCGTTCTTTTCACCCCTCCCCTCTTGTATCCTTGGGGCCGAGAAGAGGATGTGTTGGTTAAATATTTCTGAGTCATATGTATCATGTTTCTCATTCTAAAGGGGACGAGTGAGAGGTGAGAGGGTACAGCGAGTGAGTAAAAGGGAGGCGTTAAAAAGGTGCGAAATTGAAAAAGGTAAGGGAAGAAAGAAAGAGAGAGACGGGAAGATATAGAGACTAGACTGGAGTAGGATAGCGAGAAGAGATCGGGAAGAAGTAAAAGGTGAAAGATAAATGCGGGTGACGAATGGAAAAACCATGAATAAAAAATAAAGGTAAAAGAAAGGGAAATAGTCTTGTAAAGTAACAGGATGATTGAGAAGGAAAGGAAAGGGACAGGAAGGAACAATGATGAGAGGGAAAGTGTGGGATGAGAAAGAGGTTAGAGAGAATGGGAAAAAATGGAGATGAACAAAGAGGGAAAGAAAGAAAATATAATAAAATAAAATCAAAGGAGTGAGAGAAAATTGTTAGATATTGGACATTAAATAAAAAGAAAAGGAACGAGGTGAAGGGTGAGGGAGGAATGGAAGTAAGAATTATATTGAATTATTAAGAAAAGAGGCAGGGAAAAAAAAGAAAGGGAGGAAAATTATCTTGTTAAAGTAAAAGGAGGATGATTGAGAAGGAAAGGAAATAGTAAAAAAAGGAACAATGATGAGAGGGGAAGTGTGGTATGATAAAGAGGGTAAGAAAGAAAGGGTAAAAATGGTAAAAATGAAGATGAATAAAGGGAGAAAGGAAGAAAATATAATAAAATAGAATCAAGGAGTGAGAGAGAACTGTTACATATTGGAAATTAAATAAAAAGAAATGGAAAGAGGTGAAGGGTGAGGGAGGAATGGAATTAAAGATTATATTGAATTATTAAGCAAAAAACAGGAAAAAAAAGAGAGGGGGAATGATCTTGTTAAGTAAAATGATGATTGAGAAGGAAAAGAAAGAGTCAAGAAGGAACAAGGATGAAAAGTGAAGTGTGGTATCAAGGGGGTTAGGTAGAAAGGATAAAAATGATAAAATTGACGATGAATAAAGCGAGAAAGGAAGAAAATATAGTTAAACTGAATTAAGGAGAAAAAGAACTGTTAGATATTGGAAATGAAATAAAGGAAAAAGAGGAGAGGTGAAGGGTGAGAGAAGAATGGAGGTAAAGATTATAATGAAATATTAAGAAAAGAGACAGGAAAAAAAGAAATGGAGGAAATGATCTTGTAATGTAAAAGGATGATTGAGAAGGGAAGGAAAGGGACAAGAAGGAACAAGGATGAGAGAGAAAGTGTGGTATTATGAAAAGAGAAAAGAGGTTCAGGGAGAAAGAGTAGACATGAATATGGAAAAAAATGAATATGGGGAAAGGAAGAAAAAATATTAGAGATAGAACAATAGAAAAAGGAAAGAAGAAAAGAGAAGAGAAAAGAGAGTGGGAAAAGGAAGACAAGAAGAACGAAGAAAGAAGAAAAGGAAAGTAACAGAAAGAAAAAGGGGAAAAGGAACACCACAAAAACAAAAGGAGGGGTAGAGAAGAGGAGAGGAAAAAAAGAAGATAAAAATAAAACTACAAGAAACGACGAAAGAGGAAAAGGGAAAGAAATGGAAGGCAAGGGAGAGGGAAAGAAGAGAAAAGAAACATAATTTCTCTTACTAATTACATAATGTGAGGCAACACCGCCCTTCACTCACCCTCACTGCTCCTCACTGCAGCAGGGGAAGGGGGGGGGGCAGGGACAAGGTGAGGTGTGGATAGGAGGGCCATAATCAGGTATAGAGGGAATGTCTCGTGTGTGTGTGTGTGTGTGTGTGTGTGTGTGTGTGTGTGTGTGTGTGTGTGTGTGTGTGTGTGTGATAAAAAAAACAATGACGATAGCAACAATAACAAGCGGTACATATTTATAAGAAAACATTTATTGAGAGTTGATAAAATATACCATAAAGGAAGAGAAGGTTGAAGGAACACGTACTGATTGATAACACAGTTGTAATGGCAATGAGAGTAATAAATGAAAATAAAATCTAAACAAACAAGAAAATGAAAATATAGAAAAAAAACTCACAATGATGATCGAAATAACTTAAGTGTTTGTGTGTGTGTGTGTGTGTGTGTGTGTGTGTGTGTGTGTGTGTGTGTGTGTGTGTGTGTGTGTGTGTGTGTTTCACTGTTTGATCTGCTGCAGTCTCTGACGAGACAGCCAGACGTTACCCTACAGAACGAGCTCAGAGCTCATTATTTCCGATCTTCGGATAGGCCTGAGACCAGGCACACACCACACACCGGGACAACAAGGTCACAACTCCTCGATTTACATCCCGTACCTACTCACTGCTAGGTGAACAGGGCTACATGTGAAGGAGACACACCCAAATATCTCCACCCGGCCGGGGAATCGAACCCCGGTCCTCTGGCTGTGTGTGTGTGTGTGTGTGTGTGTGTGTGTGTGTGTGTGTGTGTGTGTGTGTCTGTCTGTCTGTCTGTCTGTCTGTCTGTCTGTCTGCCTGTGTGTGTGTGTGTGTGTGTGTGTGTGTGTGTGTGTGTGTGTGTGTGTGTGTGTGTGTGTGTGTGTGTGTGTCTGTCTGTCTGTCTGTCTGCCTGCCTGCCTGTGTGTGTGTGTGTGTGTGTGTGTGTGTGTGTGTGTGTGTGTGTGTGTGTGTGTGTGTGTGTGTGTCTGTCTGTCTGTCTGTCTGTCTGTCTGTCTGTCTGCCTGCCTGCCTGTGTGTGTGTGTGTGTGTGTGTGTGTGTGTGTGTGTGTGTGTGTGTGTGTGTGTGTGTGTGTGTGTGTGTGAGTAGGGATGAACAAAAAATATAAGACCAGGTCGGTGTGGAAATACGTAATTACATTAGGCTGGCATTTCAACGCTCACGTTCTCAGTTTACGAAGCAACGGAATTACTTGGACAAGGAAAAAAAAAAGAAAAAAAGCGAAATAAAAAAAAGAAAGAGGAGATGAGGAAGCTGAAAAAAGCCCTGTCCTGGCAAGCTTTCAGTTTTCCCTCTAAACACCAAACACCAAACACCAAACTCCCGGAGACTGGGAATCCCAATGGTGGCGGCGGCGGTGGCGGTGAAGGTGGCGACGATAACGGAACTGGTGGTAAAGGTGGTCACTACAATATACAGCAACGGACAGGTAAAAAGATGGGAAGATAAATAATGAGCATCCTTTTAATTACCATTCTAAACTCATACGCTTATTAATAGGGTTGACAAGGGCACTTAAAGCCATTAAACTCCATTATAGGTGGAGTATATAGGATTAGACCCCCTTTCTGACATCATGGCCCGACACTGCATGGGATTCGAGCTTCTAAAGTCAGTGCATTGCTAAACAAACACACCAGTGGTTCTATATGGGCATACACTGATAGACACGTAGAAAGGTGGACAGACAGGTAGAGATAAGAGAATGAGGCAAGCACTAGAGAAGAAGAGGTGATAAAAGCAAGGAGTGTTCGTCAGCAGAGGGAAAAACAGATAACTATAGATATGGAAACAGGACAAAAATAAGCTTGATGTAATCTTTGACTGCGCAGAATGGGAAACCGTGAGGATGGATGGGCATGTAAAGACAGTATGGATATTAGCAAAGTATACTGTGGGCAAGTTAAGATAGATAAATCAGAGTGGCTGGTGATTAAGAAATGATGAGTAGAATATCAATGAAGGGGTTATTGAACTTAAGAAAAAAAATAGTGCACAGTTCCGGTATCATAAAAAAAAAAAAAAAAATCACTGAAAGCAAAAGAAGTAATTTAAACTGCAATTTTCTCGTAGTTACATTTCAGATCAGTAAAGTCTCGTCAAGATCCCCAAGTAAAGTAGCAAGTTTAGGTTATAATTTCAATGACAGGCAGCAGAAGAAGTGAAGGTAGCAATTTAAAACGTCCAGCCCCTTTAGTCACATTTCAAATCAGTAAAGTCATCCAGTGTTTCTCTTTTGAAGTAGAACGCTGGCGGGGCACCTTCATTAGCATTCGTGGGACTGGTTCTCAAATGGATGAACGGGTCAGACGTAGTAATCAGATTGTTAATGCTGACTCAATAAGGGGTTTTAATAGAAAATTAGACACATACATATTTCTTTTTTATACCATGTGGGCTTTTCACGGGAATTTATGGGCTAAAGGGGATACTTATTAAGGGTACCTCCTATTTCAAAGCCCACCCGCTAGGAAACCGTTGCCCCGAGTGAGGAAGCCCAACCTACATTCAGACCGTAGACAGGATTCGAACCCGTGCGCTTGGAGACCCCTCGGATCCACTGTACCACGGCGGCCGGATGGACATATAGGTAAACACGTACGTCTTACATAAGAAACTGCCACGTAGACTTAATTAATGATTCCTTGTAACTCCCCATATATTTTGTTCGTATACCGTGTTTACCAACTACCGTGTTTACCACCACCAGCCGCTCTACACGTATACTTATCATACATATCTTAACGGAACACGACCACACGAACCTTGACGTATAAAAAGACAGTGAGAGAGAAAAAAAAATACAAAAAAAGTCAGGAAATATTTACCATTTACTGGCGAAACAAGGTGATGTGGGGAGGGAGAGAGGAGGGGGAGAGGGGAGACGGGGGTGGAAGCAGAGGAGGGAAGGTAAGGGGTGAGGGGAAAAGGAGCTCATTCACACCTACCAGCTTCTCCCCCGTCAGTTCAAAACATTGTCTCTCTCTCTCCCTCTCCCTCTGCCTCCCTCACTCTTCCCTTGACCTTTGCCTGCCTACCAGCGACGAGAAAACAAGTAACAAAAAGGTACAACTATTGAAAACACGTTAATTGGTTAGTTTCCGAGTGTCAAACCGTGAGATTATTGCCTCACTTCTCGCCCACTGCTTGTGTTGACTCTCTCTCTCTCTCTCTCTCTCTCTCTCTCTCTCTCTCTCTCTCTCTCTCTATTTTCTTACGTTCTTCTCTTTACTATTCTTCTTTTCTCTGTTTTTTTTCAATTTTTTCTACTGTTTTGTTCTCTCTCTTTTCTTCTTCTCTTCTCTTCTCTCCTCTCCTCTTCTCTTCTCATCTTTCTCTCTCTTCTTCTCTTCTCTTCTCTTCTCTTCTCTTCTCTTCTCTTCTCTTCTCTTCTCTTCTCTCTCTCTCTCTCTCTCTCTCTCTCTCTCTCTCTCTCTCTCTCTCTCTCTCTCTCTCTCTCTCTCTCTCTCTCTCTCTCTCTCTCTCTCTCTCACCTCCACTAAAAAGAGATCCTACCTGACTCACGCACGAAAGGTTCACGAGTCACGTACAGGTTAATATCAAGCAATAAAAAGACGTAATGAAAACAGCAATACCCCCCAAAAATACCAGGAAGAGAGAGAGAGAGAGAGAGAGAGAGAGAGAGAGAGAGAGAGAGAGAGAGAGAGAGAGGATGAGGAGGACTGAAGATAAGGAAAACCAAGAATAGTACAATAAAGAGTATAATGTTTTAAAGGTAGATGGAAGAGAAGAAGATGGGAGAGGATGAGAAAGAAAGATATGGAATAATAATAAACGTTAAGGGAAGAATACTAGGAATTTGTAACACGAAAGGCAAGAGAAGACGTGGAAGAGCGACATAAATAGCAATAGTAGAAAGATCACTAAAATAAATACAGGGAGAAAGAAGGAATCAACTGTTGAGAGAGAGAGAGAGAGAGAGAGAGAGAGAGAGAGAGAGAGAGAGAGAGAGAGAGAGAGAGAGAGAGAGAGAGAGAGAGAGAGAGAGAGAGAGAGAGAGAGAGAGAGAGAGAGAGAGAGAGAGAGAGAGAGAGAGAGAGAGAGAGAGAGAGAGAGAGAGAGAGAGAGAACCTTTGCCTGAATTGTCACCTGTGATAATTTAAAAAAAGTGAAAAAGGGAAAAAAAAAAAATCAAGAGGTGTCCGTGTGGTAAGATGGAGAGGAAAGGCCATGCAGTTCTTTAGACATTGAAGTTCTTTTTGTTTCTTTATATTTTTAATTCCACTGAATAAAACATATAGAAAATGACTGGCTTGTTCTATTCTTTTTGTCCACTTTTCGTTTTTTTTTTTTTCCAATCCTTTCTCTCTTTCTTAATGAGTTGAGGAAATGGAGAAATGTTTCCCATAATACCTTTCTTTAAGTGACAAAGGACTGTTTTTCTTTTCTAATTTTATGCAAGGTACCTTTTTTCTTTCTTTTTTATTTCACTTTCTTGGTAAATTGAGGAAATCGATTGATATTTTTTAATCATCTTTCAATTCCACCTCTTGTTATCTGTACATACCCTCCTCTTCCTCCTCCTCCTCCTCCTCCTCCCCATCCTTCTCCTCCACTTCCTCTTCCTTCCCTTGCATCCCTTTAGCTTCACCTCCTCCTTCACTCTACTCCTTGTGACTCCATCCCTACCTCTCTCCTTCTCCCTCCACCCACACGTCCTCTCAAGGTCCTCTCTACATTGTCGCTTCCTGGGCTGGGTCAAAGAAAACGGGTGCTATTGTTTTGATGAAGGGAAGCGCTGGGTTTCTGTTGGGGGGAGGGGAGAGGAGCAGGTTAATACGAACACTCACTTCCTCTCTGCTTCGTATTTCCCGTTCAATTTTGTCATGTACTTTTTTTTTCGTTCTTTTCTTATTGTTGTTTTATTTCATTTACTCTTGTTTTGTTTCTTTATATGGCTGTTTTTTTTCTTTTTCGAGTTTTTTTTCTTATGATTTTTTTTTGTATTTCTATATTCTGTTGATTTATTTATTGGTTCATCTGTTTATTAATTCATTTTTTCTTCTCGTGTCTTTGGTTCCTGTCTCTTTTCTTGTGTGTTCGTCAGTTCTGTTGTTGTCAGCATGTACGTTTTATTATTCTGTTCGTTTATTTAGCTATGTATTTATATTTTTTGCACGATTTCTGTTGATGAGATGCTTGGAAGACCCTGTATATCGTATGAATAGAGTCATCTGTGCCACTACTATTACTACTACTACTACTACTACTACTACTACTACTACTACTACTACTACAACTACTACTACTACCACCACCACTACTGCTATTATTATTACTACTACTACTACTACTACTACTACTACTACTGTTGCTGATGTTACTGCTGCTACTGCTACTACTACTATTATTACCACCACAACTACTGCTACTCCTACTACTACTACTACTACTACTACTACTACTACTACTACTACTACTACTACTACCACTACCGTCACTATTTTTACTACTATAACTGTTACATGCAGCGAGTGTACCCAACAACAATAATTGGTTCCCTGGGTACCTGCTAATATCCACCTGTCTCCACCTGTTCATGTCTGTGCTTAACTGTTTTCTCCTCAGCTAAGGCAGGTGATGATCAGTTCCCGGTAATTTAACTCTTTATCACAAGTGCATTCTTCCTCCCCCACTCCGTTCTTCCTCATATTTTTCTTCTTCCTTCTACGCTTTTTCTCTGCCTTTTTCTCTTCCTGGTTTGGCGATGCGTCCCGTTCTTCTTCTTCTTCTTCTTCTTCTTCTTCTTCCTCGTCCACCTCCTCTTCCTCGTCCTCCTTCTCCTGCTCCTCCTCCTCCTCCTCTTTCTCTTCCTTCTCCTCTCACTTATCATCATCACTGTCTTTTACTTGGTCCGTTTTGTTTCTTCTTCTTCTTCTTCTTCTTTTTCTTTTCTGTGTATTTCTTAGCTCAGTTCATCCTAGCTCATTTTTTTTTATTTTGATTTCTTTTTCTCATCATTTCATTACTTCTATCTATTTTTCTATTCTCTTTCTTCAGTTCCAAATAGTTTTTATCCTATCTCGCTTATTTCATTCGCCTACTCCTCCTCTTTCTAGTTTTCCTTCTTCCATTACTTTTTCTTTATCGTATTTTCTTGTTTATTATTTTTTCTTTCTTGTTTACGTAAAATAAGCATTGTTGTCTTACGCACGCACCCTCGTCTACGTGTGTGTGTGTGTGTGTGTGTGTGTGTGTGTGTGTGTGTGTGTGTTCAACTATCTGGCCGACTGACTCACCTAACTGATTAACAAACTAAGTAAGATTTAATTAACTGACTGACTAACTAATCCAACTAACCGACTAAATCGATTACCAACTTAACTATAAATTTCTAGACCATTCCATTCATTTGACGTCCCGTAGAGTTCAATCTTATCCCTTTGTCTGATTCCTTTGTCTCCCAAACTGGCGGCACTAGATGTAATTACTTTTTTTTTTCTTCCATTCACTTCCCCGTCACTCCATAGTCATTTCGTCTTTCGTTCCGCAGTGAGCTCAGCAACTTCCCCAGACTTTTTTCTTTCTAGTATGTATTGTATTGTGACTTCTGGTCCGTATTCTAACCTTTTCTCTCTCTTCTTCCTCTTTCTCACTCACAACGACTATGTTCAGAGGTACATAATAAGCTTGGTTTCAAGAGTATTTCTAATATTAATAATGAAGGATTCTTGTTAATATGTCATTGGAATTATAGAACTTTCATTAAAAATATAATTCAGGTGTGTTAATACTTCTTAGTTGTAATAGTTAAACTCATACGAAGATATGAAAGACTTAACTAACCAGAAAATTGTACAGGTAACTACTGGTAAGAAAATACAAGACTGAGGACAGGGATATGAATGGTTGAGTCTTTTATATGGTTCCTTTGATCAAACGCTAAAATGATTCTCTGCATGTATCTTCAGCCTATAAAACCAAGAGAACGTGATAAACAACGTGCGACTCATCACACGTGGTGCCAAGTCATTCCACTGTGCTTGCATGCTAAAAAAATTAATGATTTTCTTTTATAAATAACCACTATAGTTTTCTCCTTTCCATCAATTAGATCGTAGCTTTAGGGCAACGGGCGATTGGAATGCAGACAATGTGGGCAACAGGTTCAGGGCGTGATGTTTGGACATGACCCGAGTTAATACACTTGTTTGGAACGAGTGGTATGTGACGCTGCGTTTGAAGCAATGGATGAAGTATAGTTTGGGGTGTGAATGCATACTAGGAATTTAAAAACGAAGAATATGGTACAGGCTCATATTCTGAAATGTTTTGCTCTCTCACCACAACTATTTTGAAACAATACAGAATTGATTAAGTGGATTCTCAAGAGTGTTAACATTATTAATTATGTAGAAATCTTGTTAATATGTCACTAGAACAAAAAACACCATTAAAAACTATGTAACTTCAACTAAAGTCCTTTGAATATCATGGAGGCGCGACACAGGAGAGTTTCAAAATACGGTCTTTTAGTTTTAAGGTGTGAATTATGTTTAATGACCGGAAAAGCGTCAGACAACCATGCAGGACTTTGCCTCATTCTTCGTCAAGGTCACGGTGGTACAATATGGAAAAAGTAATGACATGGCAGCTTCTTGAGGAATGTCAGCGTGTCAGTACAAGACAAGACGCTCACCCCTCAAGATAGCATGCTTCCCCTAGTACTTACTGATAACCATTAAGAGATAGACTGCTTCTACGTAATTCATATGATTTGTCTTTATGCAAGAGGCAGTTCTGACCATGAAAAAGAATTAGAAGTAGAAGAAGAAGAAGAAGAAGAAGAAGAAGAAGAAGAAGAAGAAGAAGAAGAAGAAGAAGAAGAAGAAGAAGAAGAAGAAGAAGAAGAAGAAGAAGAAGAAGAAGAAGAAGAAGAAGAAGAAGAAGAAGAAGAAGAAGAAGAAAATAGTAATAGTAACAACAACAATAACAACTATTAGTACTACAAGAACAAGAACAAAAATATGAACATGAACAAGAACGCAAACATGAACAAGAACACAAGCATGTACAAGACCAAGAACAGGAAGAACATAAGCAAGAAGAAGAACAGAAGAAGAATACAAATATGCCCACTGTATGCTTCATTAACTAAACGAGGTCATTCGATTCGTCACCTGATAAAACATGAACAGACTTGGTGTTTGTGAGCTCTCTACCTTCAAGCACGTGAACGACCTGGCTGCAGTCACCGATGTAGCATCACCAAGTACATTCACCACTCACTGGCTAGCTCGGTATTCAAAGCGGTGACCAACCTAATGATTTTCCCTTGGTAGAATTTCACCAGGACCAGTAGCAGCACCTGGATGAAGCACCTGCCACTCGTTCTGCTACTTTATCGATCTCAGGATGAATCAAGATGACTGAGTAAAGAAAAAGTATCCTCTTGATCCTCTTGTAACCTTTTTTTTTTTCTCTATCTCATGCTGATTTTCCACTACGCACTTCAAATTAGCTTTATTTATTAATTTATTTTTCCTTGACGGTGTGTCCTGAATCGTGAAGAAGCAAGAGTCGGCTGGCCAGGTTAAAGCCCCGCCAGGTGAGGTAGCGGGAAGCTCATGAAGGCTGGTAATGACGTCACCGCACAAGCAACGTACGCATCTCATTTGGCTCCATATTTGATAACAAGTTTCGACGCGACTAATTACTTTCATCCGCTGCAATAAATTCTAAACTCGAGGTCTGCCGGCATGCGATAGATCAAACAAGATGAACGGGGCCAGAGAATGATGCTGCTATAGACACACGTACTGTACCTCACACGACTTCCACCTGCAGCCTCGTTCCTCAACCCTCTTTCCTCTGTACTCCTTCCTCAACTTAGCACTGTAAAAATTATTCACACGGAGACATACGAAAGAAAAGTAACAAAAAAATAAACGCAAATTTTTCCCCCTTTACGGTACATATATACTCACGAAAGTTCCTCACAAAAATAGCGTAAAAAGAGTTAAGGTATTGAAGGGAAAGTTTGCCAAGGAGTGGAGTGAAAGGGTTAAC
>NC_059292.1:26464042-26489042 GCF_017591435.1 Portunus trituberculatus | reverse complement strand
TTGGTGATTGGCAACAGTTCAATTCTTGCAGTCTTCAGCCAGCCCTGTTTACTCTCTAAGAACTAGAAAATGAATAAATGAATAATATATTGGACATAAATGCTGTATGCTTTATACAATATTTAGCCAACTATGTTCACGTTTAAAGAAAATAAGGAAAAGAGTAAGAAAGGAAGAAATAAATATTGTGTGTGCAGAAGAAAAGAACGTAATAAAGTAAGGCAGGATAAATCATAGGAATTATTCTATATAGTTACGACCACGCTCCACTGCTTCAGCCTCGCGCTTGTATCTTTATTACTATGGGCTTGTTGATCACGACGCTCCGAGTGCAAGTCATGCCCGCTATTCGAAATTATTGAACGATAGTGAAAGGCGTGTCTGCCGGGCACGCCCTGGCCAAGGTAGCCCAAGGACGTGCTGGGATGAGTGCACACTGAGGATATTTTGTAAGGATCCCCACAATGAACGGTGCTCGTGGTGCTGTTTGGCATGTTTGTTCTGAAGGAGTTGTAAATACTTTGATATAATAATTTAGGGGATTTATAAAGATATATTCAAAAGCGTTGTGAACACTTTGAAACTGTTTAAGGCAGTTGTGAGCTCCTTATTATTTATCTTTTTATAAAGGATGATATAACTATTTAAGGTGGGCGTGAAGCTTCCTGCATGGGAGTCACTATGAGCTGCACACTACCGGGTTGTTTGTACTCGGCGCAGGAATTCAGTACTGTTATTATGATAGTACTTATTATATACCATATTTAGTTTATCTATTTACTCGTTTATACATGGGAAAGGTCGACGAAGAGAACAAAGGAAAAGAATGAGGAAAAACTAAAAGCCCGCTAAGCTTGCTGCTCGTATAAGAAAAAAAAAAAAATTCAACATAACATTTCCAAAGTTAAGGCTAATTCATTATAAGAATATGAAAATGAGATGAATAACGGTATCAATTCTCACAGCAGGTCAAACATAGGAAGTCTCTGAATAAAGGCATTGTTTTGATATAAATCTAGTATTGATATTATCATATACTTGACTTTACACACAGTAGTAGAGAAGGAACACAAAACCGTGGCGAACAATAACCAATGATGAAAATAATCAACAATCACTAACAATTTGGCAAAACGTTTCAATCTAATGAATAAATAATGACCAATTATTAATAAAAATCTTAGTGTTGTTATTTACCATGTTGAAACGTATGTATGTTGTTAGATCAAGGCACAGGAACATAAAGACGAAACGAATCATAGTGAAAGGTCAACAAAGGCACATCAACACCACATAACTCGCATTGGTGCCTCTCTGAATTATTAACGACCACACTGCATGCCGAGAAGAACGAACAAAAACATCAGTGGCGCCTTATAGTACGTCCTACTCAAAAAAAAAAAAAAAATAAATAAATAAAAAAAAAAAAAATAAATAAATAAAAATAAAAATAAATAAATAAAAAAAAAAAATAAAAAAATAGAATAAAGATAAAAAAAAGAAAAAGAAACGATCAATAGATAAAAATGAAAAAAAAAGAATAAATAAAATGAACATGTAAATAAATTAATAAAGAAAAAAAAAAAAAAACCACGCCTCAGTAAATTATGAATATCGCATTAAAATTAGTGACGACTTTAGGACATGACAGGTTCTTCCAAGTGTGGAGGTCTGGGGCTCCTCAAGGCTCGTTATTGTCTCCCTTACGATCTGGTTGGTATCTTTAGCGTTTACTTTATTCATTATCTATCTATCGACTTGTTATTTTTTCTACAGTTTTTCTTGTCCTTGGTCAAATCCTTCCTTCCATTCTTCTTTCACTTTTCCTTAGCTTGTGTCTCGTTTTTCTTACGGGGTTACTAATCCGAACGAGTCTTCTCTCCATGTTTCTTTCTTTCTTTCTTTTTTTATTGTACATACACCTCTGCTTCGTCTTTTTCCTTTTCTGTCTTACTTCCACCTTCACGCAGTCCTTCCTTCTCTTTCTTTTTCACTCTTCCTGTCTTCCTTCTCCTATTTTACTTCCATCCCTATTGTCTTTTTTTTCATTTCTCCTATTTCCATTCCTTTCTTCCCCATATTTACTTGCATTCCAATTTTTTTTTTTTTAGTTTACTTTGTATCGATTCATTATCATCCTTTTTCGAATTCTCCTACTTACTTCTATTCCTCACTTTTCTTATTTACTTTTGCTGCAATTCGGTCTTTCCTTGCCTGAATAACGAAAATAATGCACGTAGTATATCAATTATAACTTTTGCAAATGGATAACCAAATTACTTTTCTTTTTTTATTCCCACTCGGTAAAAGAAAATAATGAATTGTGCTAAGAACGAATCACAATCACCATTTATCTTCTCTTAGTCATCTGCCGTGGAATTTAATCTGCCACATACACGGATGCTTACGGATGCATTGACTGAGTGACGGGCAGACAGACAAACAAACAGACACAGGCTATATTCATCGGTTTTTATGGCTCTTTATTTATTTATTTATTTTTTTTTTTGAGTGGCATTTCAAGTATGTATTTTCATGTTCATTTTTTTTTTATTTTTTTGTTGCTTATTTCATTTGTTTCTAGACCTGTTTCCATGATCAAGATAAGTAAATGGATAAATGATACACAAAACAAGAACATAAATAGATAGATAGATAGATGGATGGATAGATAGATAGAGAGAAAGATAAACAGATAGAAAAAGATAGATAAGTATATAATTAACAATATATAAATAAACAAATGAAATAAATCACTAAAATAAAGCTGACTGACTGATTGATTGACTGATTGACTAACTAACTGACTGCCTGACTAAACGAATGACTGACTGACAAGAGGCACCACAACAAAGAGGCCACACGTAACTACCTCACTGCTCTTCTACGTTTCCCGGTGACTCATCACAAAATAACGTTACCAGTGACATTAAGATTTCTAAACACTTGCCGTTCTTCTGAATGAATGAGTTAGCGAGGGCGTTTCGTAACGATGAGGATCAGTTTTTTTTTTTTTTTAAGTCACGCTGTTGCACATAAAAATACTAATAATGAAAGCCTTCCGTGAGAGACAAAACCCCCCAAGGACAATCACCATGCTTCCTGTTGCTTTATGTCGCATCTTTGTTAGTAATGTGAGAAAAAAATGATATTCTTTTTCTTTACTGTATTTCCTGCTGTTTTTTTTTTCTGTTACACCTGCGCTAGTATAACGAAACAACACGGTATTTTTCATTGATAGTATTTTCTTTGGTTACCCTGCTTTTCTTTTTTTTTGTTACATCTGCGTCAATAGCGTGAGAGAAAATGGTACTCTTTTTCATTACTGTATTTCCGGCGATCATCCTGTAGTTTTCTGTTACACCTGCTTCAGTATCACGGGAAAAGTCGGTATTTCCTATTGCTATTAGTTCCATGGATCACCCTGCTGTTTTCTATCACATCTGCGTCACTAGCATGAGAGAAAATGGTATTCTTTTTCATTATTGTATCTCCGTCCATCATCCCGCTGTTTCCTGTTACACTCACGCCAGTATATCACGGGAGAACACGGTATTTCTCATTACTGTATTTCCTCTGATCACTCTGTTGTTTTCTGTTACACATCTGCGTCAATAGCGTGAGAGAAACGGTATTTTTTCTCATTACTATACGCACTTCCGTCGACTACCTTATGTATACTTGACTGGAGAACTGAATGATTGCTGAAGAAATTGTTTATATGCAACTTTACACAACACTTTTAGACGCTTCATATAAGTATAATTTATATCCTTAAACTAATGTAATCTTTTGATACTGGTGACTCGACGTTAAAAGCCAAACATCTTGCCTCCTGCACGAAAAAAACCACTACTTTCGCTCGCCTCTCTGCACGTAATCACATTATTCATTATTCCTCTCTGATCAGGAAGATGTGTTTTGAAATGAGTAAGTATAAGAAAAAAAAAGTACAGGGAAGAGTGTACAAGTGAATTACCTTGAACAGCTGCAGGTTAGGAGGTGAACACTGAACAATTGGCAATATTAATCCGTTCACAGCTAATTGACACATCTTTCGTTCAACACCAACCACTCTGACACATCTTCGCTTGTATTGATTAGAAATAGCAAAAATCTAGTCCTTTTATCGTCTTTTCACAATGCAGGAGGTTGTAAAGGTTCCCTACATTGCTTTCACTGGTAAGAATGCTTTTGTATCGCAGTGAAGAAAATAAAAGATGTATTACAAGTGTTTATGGATGAGGATGAGGCGTGATAAGCAAACTGGAATGGCCTTAAGATGAAACTTTTTTTGGCTGATAAATATGTTTAATTTTCATACATGCCATTATCTACGTATTTTTTTTTTTTTTTTACTCATTTTTTATATTCATTGCTATTATTATTATTATTATTGTTGTTATTATTATTATTATTATTATTACTACTACTACTATTATTATTATTACTATTATTATCATTACCATATCAATATCAGAAAGGATCGGTTTTGAAATCTTACGTATTAGTCAAGTTAAATCAATGAATAATTAAATAGATAAATAAATAACAGCAACGACAATAATGACGATCCGACCTGCCTAAATGTAACAACTTAGACTTCATTTGGCTTGGCAGCTGTGTGGTGTGGTGGGTGTTTGGTAAGACAGGCAGGCTAAGCTATCGGTTAATCAGTTAATCTCAAGGTGCACAAGATAAGGGAGGGCAAGGACACGTTACTGATAGCTCTTTCTTATTACTGTTGATATGTGCTCTTTAACTAAGCTTCCCTAATTAAGCTTCACTCGTTCCTAAGTATATTCAAAACTATAACTTGAATTTCTCTCACCCTGGCTGACCTTACTCTTATTTCCTGATTTATCTTAGTCTCCCCTAAAATATACTTGTTTTTCGATTTTCTTTAATTTCTTCTTCTCTTTAGTAGTAGTAGTAGTAGTAGTAGTAGTAGTAGTAGTAGTAGTAGTAGCAGTAGCAGAAGTAGTAGTAGTAGTAGTAGTAGTAGTAGTAGTAGTAGCAGTAGCAGTAGTAGTAGTAGCATAGTAGTAGTAGTAGTAGTAGTAGTAGTAGTAGTAGTAGTAGTAGTTGTAGTAGTAGTAGTAGTAGTAGTAGAATTAGTAGTAGTAGTAGATGTTGTTGTATAACGCATTATACAGTAATTTCCACAAGCAAGCCAACTATAAATTCCTGGAGCTTTATCTATGCTCTTGTCATGGAATCTTTAACCAGACATGACCCAACACAAAAACTCATATATCGACCAGTATTAGTTAAGAAGAAGAAAAAAAAAAACTCCAGACAGCAATAATCAAAACATTTCCTTGCCTAGAATTTCTGCTTCTACTCTAATGCATATTCGAAAGCGGATGGAAGTCAGGTGATAATGACAGCTGGAGGAGCAGTGGGTGGAGGGACATGGCAAAAATATGAAAGGAAGAGAGGATCAGATGTCTTAGGGATCAGAGGAAGGGAGATGGAAGAAAGATTTATAGTGAGTGGACTCCGGAAAACTCAAGGGTCACTCGCTGGCCTCACGTGAGTCTTACTGGGTCCCTGGGGAGTTAAGGGTGAGATGGGCTTTTGACATGAAGCAGGGAGGCGGAGAGAGCGTGAGGAGGAGCGGAGGAGGAGGCGGTAAAGGGTAAGGAACAGAACAAGGATCCGGGATTGAGGAAGCAAGAGGCACAGTGTCAGGAGAGTATCACTGAATAAGTAATGCGTGAAGTAGGGAGACGTGTTGGGAGGCAGCGGCGTGGACAGCGATAGGGTGTGTTTGCGTGGGCGGTGTGGGAGACGGACAGAGGGGCAGAGGTGAAGTGGCAAAGCGTGAGTGTTGTTGACAAGTTTACTATAACGAGACAGGATGTTTACTTTTGTTGTGTAAAGTTTTCTGATTTTCCTCTTGTGTGTGTGTGTGTGTGTGTGTGTGTGTGTGTGTGTGTGTGTGTGTGTGTGTGTGTGTGTGTGTGTGGGTGTGGGTGGGTGGGTGGGTAAGTATGTCTAGACTCTAGAGCACAGTCGCAGGAAGGGAGGAAAGACGCCTGCATGACCAGCATCACGTCGCGTCACGAACACTTCTACGCGTATTCCTCCTTACGCACGTTTCTTCCCTCAAAAATCAGCCTCCGACTTTAATAAGAAAGATTAATGAGATAGCACATTACGCGTTGCCTCAGTCGCCTCGCTCGTCCTCCTCTGCCTCTCGCAAGCGTCAGTAAGAAAGAAGAAACAAATAAGCCGCGTCGCGTGCATGGCGTGTCGGGTAACAGAGGAGTTAACTGTCGTGGCGGCGCCTCCTGTCAGTGTAGGCTACGGCTGGGTGGCCCTGGGGCGAGGGTAGCCAACACGGGGTAGGGGTGAGTCAGGTCTGGCGGGCATGGCAGGGTGGTGGATTGCTGGTAGGCGGCGAGGGCGAGTGTGTCAACCGTGACGTCATGGGAGGCGGGGTCTGGCACGGGGAGCAAAGACGGGAGGGGGGGAGCGGGAGGGCGGCGAGCGACGTCTGTACATAGTAGAGGTGAGCGGCAGTGTTGGGCCATTCCGTCTCTCTGCTGTGTTGTAGCGCGCACGCCTGTAACTGGCTGGTCGTTCGCCAACCCAGCGTGGGTAGGCTTCACTAGAGCTGTTCACTTGGTGTTTTAAAGTGTCGTTGCCGCCGCCCGTGCCGTTTTGCAGCAGGTGTCGGGTGCCCCTCGACCTGAGAGCCAAACAGCCGCTTCACACTCACACACACTTTCCCCATGTACGAAGATGCTGACAAGTGGCACAATTACAACAAAAAGCGAAAGACTTGACAATTAGCGACGTTTTGTTGTGTTTGTCCGCGCCCCAAGTTATCTCCAGCGTCATGATGCAGACGATTCCCGCCACGCCCGTCGCGCAGCCCCACGCCTGCAGCGCCCCTGTGTCCTGCTCCACCGACAGCAACAGTCCCTGCCCCTGGACCGCCAGCACGTGGGACTACGACTACGATGAGCTGTTGAAGGCCTGGACAGCCGGCAGCCGAGGTGGTCCTGGTCGGGTGAGCTGCAGCAGTATTGAGAGCAACAGCAGCTTCGAGGACTACGTCGTCGGGGATGTGGACGACAACAACAACAACGAGAGCGATCACTTCACCGCTAACAACAACCACAAGAACGCAAGCAATGTGGCACACGTGAGCAGTGTCACCAACACCAACACCACCACCACCACGCCTACAGCAGGCAACGGGGACACCAACAACAACACCACCACCGTCACTCCCACCGCCGAGGAGGAGGACCTGACCAACAACAATAAACCCAACAAGCCTGAGAAGGATACACAGAAGGAGGAAATTCGCAGCAAGAACTCCTCCCCCGGCAGGACGCGACTGCTGGACGAGGACGGCTTCATCAGGAGAGCCGCCTGTGTGTGTGTGGACGAGACTGAGTCCAAGGTGAGTACCCGACACCTGTGCACTGGGAGGGAGGAAGGAGGGAGGGAGCGGAGAGCAGGCGTCTATCAGTGACAATATTTTGGGAGAAATCTTCAATATTGACATGAGCTGCTTGTGATCTTTGTATGTATGTGTTGTTTTTTTCCTCGCTGACCTTCATTTTTCCTGCCATTATTGAACTTTTGGGACATTTAAAACATAATCACCCTGCAACACTGGCATCTCTGCTATTGTTCTTGACATTATCACTTTAAACGACTACTTTAATCATCATCGCTGAAGGAGATCTTGATACGTATACGTAGACTCAAAATATCGGAATGCGAGAAACTCCAATTTAATGATACACTTCCTCCTGTCCCTGGTGAAGTTTTTGGCATTACCACTCATCAGCACCCAAGAATCTATCCCAATTAGAGACTCCTTACCTCTTTCTTTTGTGTCTGTCTCCCTCTGTTGCTGTTATCTTTCCGTCTTTCACACTTCATCGCATTCATCACATTCCTCCACACGAATTGAGAGCAGCAGTGTGTGTGTGTGTGTGTGTGTGTGTGTGTGTGTGTGTGTGTGTGTGTGTGTGTGTGTGTAGTGTTTGTGTGTGTGTGTGTGATTTCTTTTCTCTCAAGTGGCAGTGCAAGAGTTATACTAGGTTACTTCTGCGTGGGCTCCCGTGGGCGGCCCGTAGCGGTAACCTAAGCCCTGGCGGAGGGGGAGAATCTAGGTTGTCGGAGAGAGAGAGAGAGAGAGAGAGAGAGAGAGAGAGAATGAAAACATACAACAGGTGTTTTCTTCAATTTGCCAAAGAATGTAAAATAATGCCCATGCTACTGTCTTCTTACACACACACACACACACACACACACACACACACACACACACACACACAACTCTTCACCGCTACAGTAATAAAAAAATACACATTATATTTCCACTGTAAGCAATTTGACAACAGTATCAAGTTAGGTATCTTGTGTTCGAGTTACAATCTGATTTGGCCGGCAGGTCTTTGAAAATTTCCTTCTCCAATTCCTCCTCCTCCTCCTCCTCCTCCTCCTTTTCTTTTTCCTCCTCCTGCTGCTGCTGCTTCTTTTTTTTTTTCTTTCTCGTCTCACATGTATTCTGATATTTTTTCTCCTTCTGTTCCTCCTCTTCATTTTGTTTTGAATATTTAGATGTATTGAACATAAATCGCCATTGCACTGTCTAATGATAGAATGACAATCTCTCTCTCTCTCTCTCTCTCTTGGCACTCCTCTATTTTCAAGATACAATTTGCCGCATTTCTTCTTCTGCATCAACAACTTCGCTGCGACAATTGCTGTAAAATGTTAAGTGGGTAATACAAAGGTGTTTATACTTATTTTATCGACCTTCTTTGTCCTTATATAAACTTCCACCTGCCTTCCATTATGATTTTACCGTGCTGATATCTTTCCTTTCTTTTTTCATATTACCTTGCCTCGCTTCATTCACAACGGTAATATTATAGAGTCAAGAGAAAACATAAATAATAATGTTAAAAATTTTCCTGTTTTGTTGTGCTGGATGAGAGGTGAGTAAAGAACAAAATGTCACACTGCTTCCTTCTCTTCTGTCTGTCTGTCTGTCTGTCTGTCATTATGCACTTGTCTTGGAATTCTCTCTGTTTAATGTCATTGTGTCAGTTTTGTGTTCGTTAAGTATTGTGCGTAGCTTTTCTCTCTCTCTCTCTCTCTCTCTCTCTCTCTCTCTCTCTCTCTCTCTCTCTCTCTCTCTCTCTCTCTCTCTCTCTCTCTCTCTCTCACGCAAGGCCAGTTGGATTATCAGATCCCAAAGTGTTACCGGATCAAACACCATTCTAGAATCCCATGATTTCGTGTGTAGAGAGAGAGAGAGAGAGAGAGAGAGAGAGAGTAACAGTGAAGGAAAGGGAGCTAAAGGTAGGGACAGAAGGAAAGCATATGAAAGTAAAGGAAAAGATACGATGATAAGAGAAATATTGGTAAAAAACAAAATACCTTGAAATGTATGAATGGATGGAAGGCAAAGGAAGCGAAGTACAGAGCATAAGAGAAGTTCAGATAATTTACTTAGCAGAGAGATGAATAAAAGAAAAAGGGTTGAGCAACGTAGCAAAGAAAACGGACGGAAGGAAATGAGAGGAAGGAGAGGAAAGCTAAAATCATAATAAAAGTAAAAGAGGATGAGACAGCGAGAGTGAGCCAAGGAGGGAGGGAGGGGGGGCAAAATTTAAGTATTATATTGAGGGAGAGTGAGCCAGGGAGGGAGTGAGGGGGAGTAAAATTTAAATATGATATTGAGGAGAGAGGGAGAGTGAGACAGGGGGTTTAATATAATGGAGAAGAGGAGTAGAATATGAATGAAGGAGAGAGAGAGAGAGAGAGAGAGAGAGAGAGAGAGAGAGAGAGAGAAATGATAAAGTTTTAATATGCTACCGAGAAAACGAGAGAAGAGGAGGAAGGCAGGATTTTAAGTCGATGGGCTGAGTGTGAATTTTTCGATAGGAGGAGGAGGAGGGGGAGGGGAGTGTTTGCCTCGTGGTGGTGGTGGAAAGAGGAAGGCGTCGTGTGGAAAATTCAATAAAATGACCGAGCGGGGGCGCGGGGTGTTGCATTGGTGTGTTTCTGGTTTTTCCTGTCTTTTATTCTTTGATCATAATTTTTTCCCGCAGCTTTTTTTCGTTTTTGTTTCACTTCTTCGTTTTCGTTGTTCTTTTTTTTTTTCCTTCATCCAAGTCTTTCTGTCTCTTTCTTTCACTTGATATCCTCGCTTTTCATCCCCCCTCCTTGTATCCCCCTGCCAGCACCACCACCTTCACCACCACCTTCTCCTCCTCCTCCTCCTCCTCCTCCTCCTCCTCCTCCTCCTCCTCTTCCACTTCTTCTGTTGCACCTTAATCCATCGACACACGCAGACCTCCACCAGTCATATTAATTTCAAGAGAAACATTAATATTACAATACCTGAAATAAAAACTAAATACCCACTGGTTCACTAAACGGTAAATGTAATGCAATGAATGGTAATGAGGATAATAAGGTTGCGCAGCCGTTACGTTACCTGTTCACCAAAACGCGCTGCGCCACGGAGAAATGGCAGCAAGATGGCGGCGGTCAGCTTTCTTGCGCAATGATGTGATAGTGAACAGGTGATGAGAACCGTGTGTGTGTGTGTGTGTGTGTGTGTGTGTGTGTGTGTGTGTGTGTGTGTGTGCTTGCTACGTTTTTTTTTTTTCTTCAGTGTTTCATGTTTTTACTTATACATATCTTTATTATTCTCTCTATTGTCTATTTACGTATTTCTCTGTTGTTTTCGTTTCTGTGTTCGTTCGTAATGCTTATTCGGATTCTTAAGAGTTACTAGCTAATTTATTCATATGCTCATTCATCCTTCTGACTCATTTTGATTACTCTTATGCGGTAATTGCTCAAATCCTACCATCTGTTAACTTGCTCATAACTGCATGTACACATTTATCCACATCATCTCATCAAATAAAGGCGTCAGTTTACTCACGACCACTTGCAATTACTATGTTCAAATCCCAGCCCGCATAATTTATAGTGCTTAGTTTCTATTTTCCTTTAGATTTGAACTATTCATATATTTGTTACTTTTATGTGTAAATTTAACACTACTAATATTTCTAATGCATTTCACAACCCGGCGACATATGACCATAGTTATTGCAGTGTCGTGTGATAGATTTTTTTTACCCACTTAACTCCACTTCACAAAAAGATGTCTCTCCTACCACTCGTTCAGCCACTCAGTTAACGCACATTCCACTCCGAGGCTAAGCAAGCACCACTGCAGCGTCTGGGAGTCATTAATCCGTGTTCACATTTGTTCTTCACGTTCATCCCAGGCGGTAGTCATCCCTCACAGCCGCGCCGCAAACATGTTAATCAGTTAATAGTGTTTTGCACCTTTTTGTTGTCGTAAGCAGACCACACCTGGCGTGACTCAGGCTTGAGAGAGAGAGAGAGAGAGAGAGAGAGAGAGAGAGAGAGAGAGAGAGAGAGAGAGAGAGACTGGAATTTGTTCGTGCGTAGCCGTGTTTGGTGTAATCTTCGACACCTGATCTTAAAACTTGAAGGAGAGAGAGAGAGAGAGAGAGAGAGAGAGAGAGAGAGAGAGAGAGAGAGAGAGAGAGAGAGAGAGAGAGAGAATTTGTACACAGTCTTATTTACTGCAATCACGTGATCTTTGGAGAGAAAGAAAAAAAAAAGAGAAAGGATCACCTGTACGTCTTCTATAATTGCCACTCGTAAAGGTGAGAACAACCAGTCAATAGGTGGTGGTGCTGCTGCTGCTGCTATTGTTGGTGGTCTTGTCCTCTTCAGGTGGCGCGCTCACGTGTCCACCTGGCGAACTTGAAGGAGCGTGGGGCAGTGGGAGGGGTGTAAAGAAAAGCTCTGTGGAAGGTCGTCTGTAAAGGGCTTGGCTTAGAGGCTTATAGAAAACGGATCGTAAGGGCAATATAATTTGGGACTTTCCTGAATATTGTCATTGTTAGTGATAAGGTTCTGTTTGCGTTTTTGAGTGTGTGGGGAGGGGAGGAGGGAGGTTGAAGTCACGTGATAAGGAGGTGAAGGAATTGTCGAGTTTAATTTTCTTTATTTTTCTATTTGCTGTTTTTTTTTTTTTTTTCTGTTGGGCCGGATCGAAGGTGGGGCGTGGTGAGGAGGTGGCTAGAACAGGTCTCAAGGAAAACTGTCACAAGAAATGCTGCTTCTAGAGGGGCGAGTTTTGCTTAGTGTTTCTCTTTCGCTCTAAATCTTTCCTTTTTTTTTTTTTTTTTGCTTTCTCTCCTTTGATTTCTTTGCCACTGTTTTTTTCTCTTCGATTTTTCCAGTTTTTTTTTTTAATGGTGTTTTATTTATCCCTTGAAAATTCTGTCTTTTCTTTACTTTTTTCTTATAATTTGTTTTTGCTTTCTACTTTCCCTTGTACTTTTCTTTTTTTTTTTCAAGTACCTGGGTTTGTTTCGTCTGCTCAATTAATATAAGGTAACCACAAGGAAAGGAGGGCCATTTTATATAATTTTCTTCCTTTTCCTTTCTCTCACATAAAAATAATAAAACGCACAGTGTAAATTCTGCTTCACCTCTCTTCTTAAACCGTTTTTCCTATTTTATTACCTTTTCCCAAGTATCATTATCCTTTTCTGCCTGGCATCTTGTGTGTCTCCCGACCTTAATTTTCTAGTTATATGAAGATGAGGAGAAGGAATCTGCAAACGCCTAACGCATCTCATCTTTATTCCACTCATCTCTTCCACCTAATGTTTTCTTCCACTCTTTCCCTTCACCCCAAGTTAAGTATTTACGTTTCCTATTTCTCTCCTCACTCTGCTAACCCACACCTCTCTATCTCCTCCTCTCCCTCTTTCTTTCCATTAGCTTCTCTCCTTTCTATCAGCCTTCTCTCCTTTTGTCCTCCTCGTCCTCGTTTCCGTCCCCTTCGCGCCCTCTCACGCTCCGGAGTTAGAAAATAATTACGATGAAGTCACGTTTTCTGTTCCCCATGTGGGACTTACAGGCGAAACAGAGTCACATTTCTTTTTTACCACGTCTATGTTGAATTTCTGCTTTGTTTTGTCTTGTTTCTGTTTTTTATTGATTCTTTTTCTGTCGTATGACTTGTTTGTACGATTTTCTTTTCTTTTTCCCGGTTTTTTTTTTCCCAATGTGTTTTTCGTTTTGTATTCAGCGAAGTTTAAAAAGAAAGTAGAAAGAAAAATGTGAGGGTTAAGAGTTGCTATGGAGTGTTGCTGTTGTTGTTGTTGTTATTATCATTATTATTACTATCATTATTATTCATGTTATATATAGATTGGTAGGATGAAAGCAGGGTCACGGTGGCCTTCTTTTAACACACACACACACACACACACACACACACACAAGGGGAACGGGAACCTTCATTTGATTGGATTCGCCCATGGAAATGAGAGAAAACAAGGTGAAATTGCATGAAAATGGTGGTGGCGGTCGGGGTCGGGTCGGGCGAGGCATCTTTAGTCTTGGGACACGTGAGTCTGGCTTTTCCTGTGGCACGTGACCCCGCCAAACGTGCGCCCTTCGGACAAAACTCATTAACACCAAGGAGGGAAGAATGGATTGAATCAAGAGGGGAAAAGTTAACCTCCTCCCTTCGTCTTTGCCTTAACTTTCCACCTGTTCACTTTTTTTTCTCCTCTTCTTGTTGCATTTTATTCATTGATTTTTCACTTGTTTGTTTTTTTAAGTTTTAATTTTCGTCTTACATCTTTAACATGGTTTTATTTATTTGTTCATTTCATTTCAACATTGGTCTTATATCATTTCACATGTATTTTTCTTCTCGTTAATTTTCTTCATTTTTTTTCTTCACATGTCTTCCTCTTGCCTTCTTCTTTTTCCGTGTTCTTTTTCTTTTTTTTCCTAACGCCTACATCTTGCACGGTCACAGCTTTCTTTAATATTTTTTTCATTTTTTTTCTTTACTTATTTTTCTTATTCGTGAATGCAGCTTAAGAAACAACCTTCACAGCATATCACCTCTTTCATTTTACGACTTTCCTATCCCACTCTCCTTTCTTTCACCTCTCCTGCCCTTTCCCATCTCTAGCTTCACCCTCGTCCTCCTCTTCAGCCTCGCCCTAGTCCTCGCCTTCCCAAGCTCGGCAATGATCAAAGGCACGATTTTTATCTATTTGAACCGAAAAGTGTTATAGTAAAACCAGTCCCTCTTTCTACGCCTGCCTCCTCCCTTCACCCCGCCTCGCCTTACCTTGCCTTACCTTCCTAATCCTCACTCCCTTCCCTGTGAGGAGCAAAAACTGCACGCACCCGCTCCTCGCCTTTAATGCCTTACGGTCCTTGATAGATTGGGCGGTAGTGCAGCGCGCCAGCAATCTCGAAGAGTGTGGCTGGCTAATTTGTACCACTTGGAGTCCCCTCTAGGTCGTGGGAGTCTTGCAACTTACTGTAGAACTTAAGTCGTGGGAAAATATCTCCCGCAGCGACTCCTGTGTGTGTGTGTGTGTGTGTGTGTGTGTGTGTGTGTGTGTGTGTGTGTGTGTGTGTGTGTGTGTTGATAACATTGTAACGTGATTCATTCCCGTCAGGCGAGGATTTTGTTTGTATTTTTCTGCTGTCCGGGAGGGTGCGGGAGGAGGGTGGGGGTAAGGTGAGTCAGAATAGGAACGCGTGAAGGGAGACGGGTTCATATGGATATTTATTTATGCATGGGAGGTGAACTCCCTCGGCGGGAAAGGTTGGTTGTTACGTGGCGGGGAGAGCAGGACAGGTAGGGGGGGAGGGATGCGTGCGGCCTTCTCACCCCAGGGTTTTTCTGGCTGGGAGTGGTGCCCGTGTCTGAGCGTTTTATTTCTTGCTGGGTGTTGGCGTCCTTACCAGGCGGAGGTGCAGGAGGATGTCTGGCTGCCGGGGAAATGCTTATAAGAAGCTTTGGAGTGCGTTCCTTTGTGCCTCGGTTCTGGGAGATGTAAATAAAGCGAAGAAGCAAATACAGCCACACAGAATGAGGCGGGTTAGAAGGTGACAGGGTAAGAGGGGAATGAGAGGACAACTATCAGGGTCCAGTGACGCCACTCAGTAACAGTGGTGGCGGCGTGTACTGATGAAACAGATCAAAGTGACACTTTCACTTCTGTACAACTTTCCTTCCACCTCCTTAACGCCCTCACCTCCTCACAGCCAGTACCCCTCGTCCTGTCCCGCCTTGAGCTCTTTACCTCCATTACAGTTAAGAAATGGCTTGATAAAACAAAGATACATTGCTAAGTCAGAAGAACAGCGTCCCTCACACTCAACCGTGCATTAGGACGCGCCGTCGTTTTCCCAGACCCAGAAAGCCTCAGGGTACAGCGTGAGAGTGATCGGCGGCGCCGGAGCACAGCGTCAGTGCAGCACGTGAGTGGCTGTTGCTGTGCAGAGAGGGGAGGTGGGTGTGGCGGACTGTGCATCACGCGTGACCTCGGGATGGCCACCGACAAGGTGGTGCTAGTGATGGTCATGAACTCCATTCATTAGCACAGCCTCGTGGGGGAGTGGTTGCGTCATTGGAACACGGGGACAAGTTCGTTGGTAATCTGTTTAAAGCTCTGCGAGCAACGATCCTTCCTCCATAATGGATATGAAGAAAGATATAAACTGATAAGCGTGATGCCAATTCTGCCTGGCGCGTGGGGAGGCCGTCCAGTGCTGAGCAACACCCTGAGCGCTGTGAGGCAAGGTGTTGCTGGTGTTGGGCGGGGACTGCCGCTGGACACATAACGGGAACAGATAATGCTTGAACAAATTTGTTTTCTCTGACCAGCGGAACAGAAAAAGAGGAAAGCCTTAGGAAAGTCGGCGCCAGCCACCGCCTGTGTGTGGGAATGCTGGTGTGCAAGGCCGGTGCCCTTCAGGATCCGTTTGGTCTTCAGGCTCTGTTGGCCTGCCATGTGCCTGGCGTCTGCAGCTTATATATATACTGAGCTCCCTACAGAAGGGAGTTTCCTACTGTACTTCTGCAGCACCGCCTTTAGCGCTCCCGGTAGCAGCGCTTTTCCCTCCTTTACTATGTCAGGTTACTGCAGGCTGGTGTCGCATGGCACTAAGCAGCAGCCATGTCTTTGCTGCCAGAGGGATTTCCCAGGGCTCCTTAGTGTTCAAGGTGGGTTGGAGTGAATGTGGTGGGTTCTCTACCCTCCTTGGTGCTAAGAGGCTGTTGTCATTTTCCATGATCCCACTGAGTTGAATGGCATTCGTTGCGAGGGAGGTCGCTTTGTGCTGCTGCAAGGCGTCCTGTGGGAATAGTGGGCGCCTCGAGGGCGTGAATCATGGTCAGGTGGAATGCTTTTGGAGTGTCCTATTATAGTTAGTGTAGTTTAGTTTTTATACGGGAAGGTGCGTAGCCGTAAGATCAGCTGTGCATCACCAGCTCCAAACCGGCGTTCGTATTCATGCATGTAGACAAGAAAAACAGAAGTGAACCATTTGTGGGAGAGCATTGCTGGTGTCTGGGATGCCTCCACGCACATCCCAGGCGACCTTCGCATCAGTAATAAATACGCCATAACTGCGACACGATGGCTGTATACCAACACTTGTGCTGCATGTATAACTACACAGCTCGAGGGAAAGGTGTCCAGTGCATCCCTCACTGCAGGAGCCTTATGAGAGTTTGAGTGAGGCGATGCAGCAAAAGACTGTCTTGCTGCGAGGCGGTCACGTAGCTTAGCCAGAACTCGACAGACGACAAAAAGACGCATATCAGTTAATAAGAAAAATTATATACTCTTATTAGTGTTCTTGGTGTGCAGCCGATTCAACTACCGCCGTTCACTGCAGCTGTGGCGGCAAGGCTGAGCCGCAACACCTGTGTGCCGGGCAGCCTGTGAGTGGGGGAGCAATGCTGACTTGGGAATCACCGTGCACACGAGGAGAGAATGTGGTGTGCTGATAAGAATTTCCCTAGTAATACTGATAGGAACTGCGCCACTACCAAGCTTGTATATGCATGTTTTAGGCCGCCGCCATCGCTTTTTTTTTATTTATTTTTTTTACAAAGAAGGGGGAAAAAAGATAGGTAGCTAGCTAAAGAAAAAAGTGGATGGGAAGAGAAAGGGTGGAAAACAGTGGGAGATAAGATAGATTGTGGGCTTGACCACGTTGCTATTGTTTGTATTTTATTTATTTATCTAATTATTTATTTATTTATTTATTATTTCATTATTTCATTATTTCACTATTTATTTATTTATTTTTTTTTTTTAAATAACAATACTAAATCACACTGGCTCATTCCACTCGCACACACACGCAGGCAAAAACAGACTCCAGTCACTCAGGTTTGCCGGCAGAAACACATCTGTCCCTATCAATCCGGACTCTTGGGGACCTTACCCTACCCCATTTCTTAGGCGGGAATGGGGAAAGAGAGAGAGAATTCTTGCTTTCCTTGGTATCATTATGGGGCAGTCAGTCCCCAAGAGAAACACAGCTAAGTCCCTACCTGAACAGACTGCCGGCACAGTGACACTGTTCCTTGGTGAGCACATACAACTTAATACTTGTATTTGTTCAGTAAACATATGAAACTGTATGTATAAAATAATATAAACAATATGTTATTTGTGATACACATGGAAAATGGCTGATAATGATGAGGATAAGGATAGGGATAAGGATAAGGAATAAAGATATATCTGAAGTTAGAAGGTAAGGATAGAAAGGCAGAGTTGCTCCCTCGCAGATCCGGGCCAATCTGTGGATACTTAAATTGAATATTAATAACTTTTGTAACTTAGAGTAAGGGGGAACTGACTCCGAGACTCAGCACCCGGCGTTGTTCGTTATGTGCCAAAGCACTGACCCCACTGTCCCAGGTGCCTGATCTGTCCGTTACGTTCCCAAGGCACTGACCTCACTGTCCCATTACACCTGGTTAACTCAGGTGCAAGGCGTTGTTCGTTATGTGCCCGAGACACTGGTCTCACTGACCTGAGTAATTGGACTCAGCGTTACCCGTTCCGTGCCTCCCTTACTTCTCTTCAAGGTAGTCAGCGGAAGCGGCGAGGACAAGTGGCCACGAGGCACAGCCTAATTAAAAAAAAAAAAAATTGCATACGATAAAAAAAGATAAAATGGAAAACAAAGCCATAAGATAAAAACATGGGAAAACGACTGGTGGTGCCCATCGAGTCCCAACACCGTCCCATACTGTCACACCCCGGATGTGTCTCATCATTCCTTTATTTGTTAATCCTTTTGATATTATCTGGTTATTATTGCTGGTGGTGGCATCTTTCCAATGATTGTACTACTTTTGGGAAACCATATGTGTGTGTTGTTACGTTGAGTATTTAATTCTTCATATTTTTCGTTTTCTATGGTTCTTAACGTTTCCCAAGTTTTTTGTGCTTTGATAAAAGTTGATCTATTCAAAGGGGTAATATTGTATTTTTCATGTAATTCTTCTGTATTTAGTTGTTCTGGTTCATTATAGTGGATTAATTTAAGAGCTTTATTTAAAATGGTTTGCATTTTTCTTTTCTGATATGTTGATGCGACGCAATTTGGAATAGAAGGGTATTCTAATACCGGTACAATTAGTGATTTTTCTAGAATTGTTTTTATTTTTGTTGATAGGTTACGGAATCGCTGTGATAACACCCCGTTTCCTTTGTGTATTGTTTTTGTGAAATGACTGACACAACCTGTTGATGTAATGTTCAGCCCTAATAGTTTACCAGATTTTGTAGTGTCCTGGTATATCCTGGTTTTCTACTGGCCTGAATAGCCCGTGGCTCACTTCAGGATTTCTTACATGCTCAGGCCACCGGAAGTAGATTTTGGCCAATCAGGTATCGCCATGATGAGCTGACGTGTACCAAGTCACGTGCTGCTGCTGGTGAATGGCGGCGTCCAAGCTTAGTTCTGTCGGCAATGCTGACAATGAAATACATGCTTATTTCTTCAAAAGTCAATGGATATATACTGTACCTAAAGATTCCTGAGTGCCACATCAGCCACAACAAAAACGAACATAAAAAGCGCCTGCTGAAGGCTGTCGGGTTGAAAAGACACTATCTCCTCTGTCGCGTGGAATTTGGACCGTGGGTTTTTCTGGTTCACACGTAAGAGCCACGAGGACTCCAGGGAGGAGCCACGGTGTGAAACACACTCCTGCTTCAGGCTGGAGGCGCCGCAGCAGCCACTCGTTAGGCCAAAGCTAGTGTCGCCAAAGAACCCCGTTAGTGCGTGACGAGAGGCGGCCACAACACAGCAACAGGTGCCTGAAGATGAACTGTCAACCACATGCACGCGTCAAGGCGGCACTGAAGTGGTGCCCTTGGGAGGGACAGGTGCAGGGCTGTCAAGCGGACTTCACGGCATACGATAAGTACAGAGCGCCTCAGGTTCAGTGGACTGCCGGCGCCCCTCGCCACATGGGCACATCGACGAAGCCACGCGGGCGAAAGAGCCACCTCACGAAGGGTCCACGTGCTCCGGCCGCTCCCTCAGCCAATCCCATCCCTTCAGCCAATGACGATGATGCAGATTCTCAACGCAGGCTCCTGATTGGTGCACAGGACGTATCGAGCATTCCACTGGCAGGAGGGGGGTCACGAGCGCGGCGGTAAACAAGGCCTTGGCTGACACATAGGCGTTTCTTTTGTGCCTCTGTGAACTTATCGAACGCTGGTGAGCAAAGTAGAGCAGCTTCTTGTGTGTGTGTGTGTGTGTGTGTGTGTTTATGTGAGTGAAGAACTTGCCTTAACGAAGATGACGAAACCACGAAAGCTCTCCGAATGAGATGATAGCGACGATACAGAGAGAGAGAGAGAGAGAGAGAGAGAGAGAGAGAGAGAGAGAGTATGTAATGACTATGACACACACACACACATCTCTCTCTCTCTCTCTCTCTCTCTCTCTCTCTCTACAAGCAAGTTAAGTCAACATAATGACACTATCTTCATTTGTCTGATTATACTGCACATAATTACATCTCGTATGTTGTAACTTATTGTTTGTTATTGTTGTTGTTATTATTATTATTATTATTATTATGATTATTATTATGATGATTATTATTATTATTATCATCACTATTATTACTATTATTATTATTATTATTATTATTAGTAGTAGTAGTAGTAGTAGTAGTAGTAGTAGTACTACTACTACTAGTAGTAGTAGTAGTAGTAGTAGTAGTAGTAGTAGTAGTAGTAGAAGTATTGCTGCTGCTACTACTACTAGCACTACTACTACTACTACTACTGCTACTGCTACTGCTACTACTACTACTACTACTACTACTACGGAGCAAGAAGACCGAAAACACCTGCCTCATTGATTATTCTGAAAGCAATAACAAAAAGTCGGTCTAGGAAGGAGTATGATGGTTACTGAGGAGCACAAAAAGCCAATAGCTTCTCAGATTTCACTTACACTCAGTATAATAATTATACTCCGGGTTTGCACTCATCCTTTCTCTCTCTCTCTCTCTCTCTCTCTCTCTCTCTCTCTCTCTCTCTCTCTCTCTCTCTCTCTCTCTCGTCTAACTGCGTTCTCCTTTTCTGTTCGTCCTCGTCAGCACGCTTCCTTCTCCTCGTTTTCTTTTTACTTCTCTCCTTTTCCTTTTCTCTATCCACGTTCTACTCCAAGTCTTCCTTCTACGTGAGTCCTTCTGTTCCTCCTCCTCCTCTTCCTCTTCCTTCTCCTTAATTTTCACCCTCCTACGTGTCATCTTTAAAACAGAACAGTGTAGCTTATTAAAACAGTCTCATGAGGACCAAATCGTCTTCTGCTGTTTGTTCTTCTTTTGTGTTTCATTGGGGTTCCTTTTCCTCCTCGTCCTTCATTACTTGCCAAGTTGTTTACCACAGCTTCCGGTATTTATTTCCTCCAAGAGAGAGAGAGAGAGAGAGAGAGAGAGAGAGAGAGAGAGAGAGAGAGAGAGAGAGAGAGATTTTATCAGTTCTATCTACTTCTGTCTTTACGTAATGTTTGTGTTGGTGGTTAGCATTTAGTAGTAGTAGTAGTAGTAGTAGTAGTAGTAGTGCCTTTTCTATCCATATAAGTAGTGTTTTCTCTACTGTCACCTTCTGTATATCTGTAAATGCATCCATCTTCCAGTCTGCTTGTTAGTGTTTGTATCTATTCATCTTTTGATCTGTCTGTCTGTTTGTTTGTCTGTTTGTCTGTCTGTCTGTCTGTCTGTTTGTCTATTAATCTTATTTTCAGGCTGCCTACCAAACAGTCAGTCCGTCACCAGGCAACCCCCAAACATTCATTCCTTTTTTTTCTTTCTGTCACACCACATAAAGCATACTATTGATGCCGTGCCAGTTGACGGAAGTATGGATTATCGGAGAGAGAGAGAGAGAGAGAGAGAGAGAGAGAGAGAGAGAGAGAGAGAGAGAGAGAGAGAGAGTTTTGGTTGGCTATAAGTTTCTCCTTGGCAAGATCAACTCGTAACTTCTCTCCTCGTCGCTTCTCGCACTGCACAAATCTCTCTCTCTCTCTCTCTCTCTCTCTCTCTCTCTCATTATTATTATTATTATCGTTTTCTCTTGTGTTCCTACAATTGCCTTTGAGTTTTGCTAAAGCCTTGTGCTACAGAAAGAGAGAGAGAGAGAGAGAGAGAGAGAGAGAGAGAGAGAGAGAGAGAGAGAGAGAGAGAGAGAATTAGCTTATTGTCCTGATTAGAGTGCAAGGCTGTGATGAGACACCAAGGAAAATAAAAATGTATGATAATTAATGTTGTTATAATGACTACTACTACTACTACTACTACTACTACTACTACTACTACTACTACTACTACTACTACTACTACTACTACTACTACTACTACTACTACTACTACTACTACTACTACTACTACTACTACTACTACTACTACTACTACTACTACTATTATTATTACTACTACTACTACTACTACTACTACTACTACTACTACTGCTGCCATCATCAGTCCATTTGTAAGTAACTAGCATCTAAACACACACACACACACACACACACACACACACACACACACACACACACACACATACACACACATCTCTTCACACTTACACACTAAACCAGTAGCATAGAATTCTCTCTTCGTGCCATAAAACAAACACACACAACACTTATAGCATAAATACGGTGATTATGTCATATGTAAAGTCAGTCATTACTAATCACCATGCAGCTTGTTTTAATCTTGAGAAGCATCGTGGTGGCTCGCCTGTCCCAACATAGAACACCCGCGCCTCTCTACACTCCAAATGCTCTCCCTAGACTCCTTTTGACCACCTTGGTGTGCGCCGCCTACTGAATGACAAGGAGAGTCTGAGAAGTTCGGTGCCCTGTGAGTGACTTGTGACCCGTCCTACCCCCTCCACATTGCAGAACCTCCCCAGACTAAACACACTGACTGCCTCTTCTCCTCCTGCTGATCCTCCTCTTCCTTCTCCTTGTACGCTTTCCTTCCAGTTTTTTTTCCTGTATCTTTTTTCCTTCTTTGCTTCTTTACTACTACTACTACTACTACTACTACTACTACTACTACTACCAACAGTAACAATTTATCAATACGGACAAAAACAACACACACACACACACACACACACACACACACACACACACACACACACACACACACACATATCTCTCCTCCTGTTTTTGTGACCGTAGCATGAGAAGAGAGTAAGTAAGTGACCTTGGTGTTTATAATATACTGTACATCTCCAGTGGCAAGTCTCGTGACGTCACAAATTCGCCGTCATTAGCCAGAGAATAATTGCAGCAAGAGGCATCGTGTGCGTCAAACCGACCAGAACCATTACCGTGTGCACTGACATGGATGGACCTTTTAACCTTTGACTCTCTTAGGAATTCCTTTTGGCTGAACAAATCTACATCCTCGACTTCACCTGTCTATATATATAATAGGTTGTACAGTTTTACCTTCAATCAACAGGTAACGGGATGCAGGAAGTTTTTGTTACCTACCTTGTGTGTGTGTGTGTGTGTGTGTGTGTGTGTGTTTGTGTTCGCGTGTTGACTGCCGGTGTACCTTTGTCTAATGTCTTTATTTACTCTGTTGCTCCATCTCCTTCCTTGGAATCCGTTGAGGTAGAAGGAGAGAAAGATAGAGAGAGAGGGAGAGGGAAGGGAGGGAGCGAGGTGAGAGGTCTTGAAGGTGGAGGGAGAGAGGGAGGGAGGGGGGGAGAAAGGGTAGGCAGGTGTGATAAGGGAGACGACAGGTGTGCGTGTAAATTTCCTTATTTGTTTATTATTAGCATTAACGGATGACAACCATGTAATTTATAAAGTCTCTCTCTCTCTCTCTCTCTCTCTCTCTGACCTTGCAGTTCTCTCTCCTCCTCTCCTTCCCTCCTTCCCAGCACGCCCACATCGCCCAAACAAAACGCCTCTTAGCCCTCACTCCCGCGGCCTTCACCTTTTGCTCTTCAACGCTGCATTGTAACCACCTACCTCCCCCTTGACCTTCCTCCTCCTCCTCCTCCTCCTCCTCCTCCTCCTCCTCCTCCTCCTCCTGCTCCTCCTATTATGAACTACCTTTTCATATCTTCCAGGTATTTCTTCCGTCCTCCTCCTCCTCCTCCTTCTCCTCCTCTCGTATACTTCCTATTCATGTCTATTCTTCTTTCACTCTTTCTCACTATTATTTCTTTATCCTCTTCCTGTTCCTTATTCTTCTTGTCACTTGCTTTTCTCACTTTTTTCTTTCCTTTATTTTCTTCCTTCCTTCTTTTCTTTCTTCCTTCACTTCCTTCTCTTTCTTTCTCTTTTCATTTTTCATTTGATTGATAAATGTCTTATATTGGATTATTATTATCATTTTTTTCTTACCGTCGGCAATAAATGTCTTTGTATTTATTTCCCTATATTTCTTCCCTCAACATATACTAACATTCTTCCGGATACATTCTCTCTCTCTCTCTCTCTCTCTCTCTCTCTCTCTCTCTCTCTCTCTGTTCCAACGTAAACAAATAGGGATTGGGAAAGCACACACACACACACACACACACACACACACACACACACACACACACACACACACACACACACACGTAGACAGATCCACCGTAGGTCATCCAACTGCTGTCTTTACCCCCCTCCTCCTCCTCCTCTCCTCCACCTCCTCCTCCTCCTCTTCCTCCTTCTCCTCCTCCTCCTCCTCCTCCTCCTCCTCCTCCGTGCCACCAGGAAGTAGTAAAGAGTCTCTTCCAATTTTTGTCCTTATCGAAGCTTTTTTTTATTTAAACTTCCACTTTTTGTCCTATTCGCAATTTTTTTCCCTTGTGGTCGTCCTTTTGATCTTTCCTCGCTGCTATTTGATTACTATTAGACGTCTCCTTTCTTTAATATCATCCTTGCTGTCTTTTATTTGATATTTTTTTGTCTATTTTTCTGTTTTAGTGTTACGTCTGGGTATTATTATTATTATTCTCTTTAGTAACATGAAGCGTCTCTTTATTCATTCCGGTTAATATTTGGTGATTTTATACAACTTCAGAAACTTTTGTGAGGGATTAAAATAGTGAAGACTGTGACCATTAATCTTCTGACCTCCATAGACCCTTCAGAATGTCAATAAAATGATCTAATCGTACACAAAGCTGAAGGTAAAAAATGTGTCCTAGTACTGAAGGAGTTAAGGCAATCAGTGTTTTATTTTATTGATTCAGGGAAACTGTTGTGTTTTTGCAACTTCGATTTGATTATAGTTAAATTTCCTCACTATTTGAAAGGCAGGTTTTATGTTTTTATTTTATTTTTTTTACCGTTTTAAAATAGACGAGTGTATATATTTCGTCTTTCTTTGTTTGGAATTTCTATATCTCTGCAATCACGAGTCAATTGCAAATAAACGTCTCAGAATTTAAAAGAACGGTGGTTATTTCATCATTTTTCTTTTGTCTTTTCTCCTAACACATTTTCAAATATAAGCGTCGATTTTTATTTCATTTTATTCTGCCTTGTGTTGCTTTATCTCTTTATCTTACTCGTGGCTGGTTCGTGGTGAGCTGCGCAAATAAAACATACACACATGGTAACA
>NC_059292.1:26459042-26461542 GCF_017591435.1 Portunus trituberculatus | reverse complement strand
CCACCTATTAATCATGTATCTATTCCTTACCGCATCCTTCCCATCCACCTCTCTCATCCACTTTATCACTCATCACAGACCCTTCACCCATTAGCCACCCCTTAATCCATCACGTTACTTCTCCCTCCGCTCTTATCCACCTATCGATCTATATTGCCACGTACTCTCTTGGCAGTCATCCACCTCCATCCATCTCGTTTATCCTCCCACTCTCCTTGTCCAATAGTGCAAGATTTTTTTGAGTGTTACGTAATAGGTCATACAGATCTGGAAGAGAGGTGGTGGAAGGGGAAGGGGTAAGGGAGGGAGCGGTTAGCTAAGAGGTTAGTGAGGGAGAGAAAATGGGAAGGGAGATAATGCCTGGATTTAAGATGGATGGAAGAGAGAGAAAGAGAGAGGGAGGGAAGATGATATGGTGGAGAAAGGTAGAGGGGTCAGAAGGAAGGAAGGAAGGAAGGAAGGAAGGAAAAGGAAGGAGAAGATGAAGCAGGAAAGACTGAAGGAAAGGAAGGATAGGGAATGACATGAGAAAAATTATGTCAGCTGATATAGTAAATAGAAAGCACACACACACACACACACACACACAGAGAGAGAGAGAGAGAGAGAGAGAGAGAGAGAGAGAGAGAGAGAGAGAGAGAGAGAGAGAGAGAGAGAGAGAGAGAGAGAGAGAGAGAGAGAGAGAGAGAGAGAGAGAGAGAGAGAGGAAATCCAGCCGGAACCAGTTTGCCGGAGAGGGGGCGGGTCAACTAGTGCCGTATTGAAGGTGAGGTGAGGAAAGCCGGGAAGGGAAAGAGGACAGACGAAAAAGGTCATGAGCACAGAGAGAGAGAGAGAGAGAGAGAGAGAGAGAGAGAGATAATGAACTACTATAATTGCTTCAGACTTAAGAGGGAAGGCACACATACATAATAACACTTACTGCTAATACAAATCCAGTCACACATTATAATTAACCAACAAAAACAAGGACACCAAACTCAATAACATCACCACCTTCACATATCCCATCTATAAATCACACTTACACCCTCCTCTCCTTATTACTCCACCATCACCTCACACCTCCGCACACCTTTGACCTTTCTCATCTCCCTCCAATACTCTAAGACACCTTGTAACCTATCTAAGTCAACGGAGGTGTGATGTAGTGGAGGTTGAACATTTTTCGTTGGGTGAAAGAAGCAGCGCATGATGAGGTAAAGTGTAAGGGAGAGAGGGTGAGAGAGAGAGAGAGAGTGTGTCATGAGCTATTTAATGAGTGCAGGTGAGGCAAGGGAGCGAGGTAAAGGAAAGCAAGCAGCGTGGTGTAAGTTTGTGTTTGGTGTGCGCCTTCAAAGACTTGCTGCTGGTGATGGAAGGTAGAAGGTTGTGATGGTGGTGGTGGTGGTGGTGGTGTCACGTGATGTGTTTTGGGTGAGGGTTGAGGGTAATGTGTATGTTTGATTTATTTTGGAGTTTTTATTTTTGCAGTCTTTTTCTTTCTTATACATTTTCAGTTTTTAGTTTTTTTTTTTTTCCAGTTTTTATTTGTATTTCTCTGATTCTTTTACCGTGTTTCGCGTTTTGTTTCTCTCGTGTTTTTTTTTTCTGTGTCAGGTGTTCCTTCCATATTTCCCTTGCGTCAATATTTACTTTCACTTTCTCTATAATAAAAAAAATCTCAAATTTCGTTTCTTTTCTTTATATTTCTTCATCTTGCACACTGTTGCCTAATTTCATGACTTCATCTTTTACTTCACTTCACGGCCGTTCATTTTCAAGGTTTCTGTTCCGTTAATTTTTCTTCTTTACTCTACTGTCGCCTATTTCCTTCCCGAACATCTTAGCTACAAGTATACTTTCCTTTCCAGTAAAGACAAACAAGTTTCATTCTTATCTTTTGCTACCCATCGTGCAAGCAGACCAACACCTTTCCTTCTTACATACACTCCCTACTGTCTTATTTTACATGTCCGAGCGCCCATCTTAGCAGTTTACATGCCTAATCTTGCCCCGATGTGGTAAGTGGCCGTGGTGGACCGGAGCCGAGGAGTACGTGCTGTGAATTCATATGCCTTTCTTACTTCTTGTTTTGGAGTGAACCTTGAGACGCACGCCGGAGAGGAGGCAAGGGGGAAAGTGAGAGAAGGAAGGATGCAGAGATGTAAGGAAGGGTGCAGGCAGGAATGGATGCAGGGAGAGATGGAGAAATGAAAGGAGGGTGAGATAAGAAAGCATGTAAAAGGGATTTAAGGATAAACGAGAGGGAAGGATAGAAGCAAGGAATTTTAGACGGGTTCTTTCACAGCAAAGTTAAAGTTGTAAATGAAGTTAGTGAAAGTGCAGGTAATTACACTAGCAGTTTATTTTCTTATAATTAGAGGAAAGGGAAGGAAAAAGGTGAGTGAGGCATTTGAGAAGCATGAAGGAGGAGAGAGAAGGAAGGAAGCAAGTAACAAAGAAGGAAGAAGGAATGAAGGAAGGTAGTATAAAAATTTATGAAGAGAACGAAAGGTGT
>NC_059292.1:26429042-26456542 GCF_017591435.1 Portunus trituberculatus | reverse complement strand
GGGACACAAGATCTTCACAATCACGAACAAAAGAATCATACATTATATCAATAGATTTTCCCAGTCTTTAGCCAAAAATATTATTTATTAGTTCATCAAGATATATTTCAGTATGCTTTGGAATTAAGGAAAGAGGAAAAAGAAAGAAAATATTAAACGATAATACTAAAAATATTCTGCGATAGATACAAATGAGTGACTCGTCACTCCCGCTTCTTATTATCTACTCAAGCACAGCTGTGTCATTTAGTTCTTTCCCTTGAGTGACTGTCAGATGCATAACAAGAGAAGGATTTAAGTCACTCCTGAAGAGGGGACGTGGCGGTCCATCTTGATCGTTATCTCTTATCTCTCGCTTGCCTCTTCTCATGGCAGACGCGGTGAAGTGTACAGTTGGGCCAGCTGCTTCACCTTCGCTTCACACGGCCTGCTGTCTGCCTGACTGTCTCACACGTGTTTGTAGTCATGGTGCAGAGCTGTCTTGTGATTGACTTTCATACATACACAATTTTATTGACCAAAGAAAGGGAAGGCTTAGATACCAGTACAGCTATATTCACTTATCAAGGCCGCGTTCGTCCTCATTAATAAGAATACTTGTGATAACCCTACATCGAACTCTTTAAACATATATTCTTTTTAAAATTTTGCATAATACACTATAAAACTCGTATTGGTCCTAATAACAAACTATACATTTAACAACCATGGGTAGAAACACCGATACAAACATTCCTTAGCAACGAATTATGTAAATATTCTTTGCATTTCATCATCTACACGTAGATTTATACTTGGTGACTGTGAATACATCCGCTTCACACGGTATCTTATCTTTTGAGAACTCCTCTGCTGGACTATCTACTGCCTATGAGAAGTAAGACGATCAGTAGTGGATTCTTCAAGACGTTTCTCGAGACTCTCACAGGTGGCTATCGAGTGATTTAAGAGGGTCACGCACCTCCTATTAGTCTTGTGTTTTGAGTGAGCCGCCGCTGGATTCATCACTATCTTGTGACTCACTGAAGAAGTACCTGGCGTGCTCTGGAAACTAATGGCAGGCTGTCAGGTGATTTAAAACGGTCTAACGCCGCCTTTTCATCTGATTTTTAATGAGAATCGCTTTATGAACTGGCTATGTAGTGAATTATCGTACACACGGCTAATGGTAAACTGTCAAGTGAGATTAAAGGTTAATGCATCGCCTATGTTGTCTTAAGTGAATCGCAGTCTAATCATTTGACGTATCTTGACACTTGGACTACTTCGTGTTCAATAAACGCTGTGATGCAAGTCTGATTACACTTTTGAGAGCGACACCACTGATATGAAAATGATTTAAGATATTCAAGAGCCTATTGGTTACTATTTTCATGTTCATTGAAGTCAAACTGTAATAAAAAATGTCGAATTCCTAGCGAAAAACTTAGAGGTGGCCATATGTGATGGAAAAATTGAAACAGAAGAAGGAAAAAAATGATCTATCTTTTCCATCACAAGGTATTTACTTAACCAAAACTTTCAACGCCCAAATGATTAAACTGCATATCTTGTAAAGGATCTCTTCATATGGAATAACAATATCCCTTAACAGATTTTTCAAAAGGGCTAAATCAAGTACAAAAAATAAGAGTCTGCCAGGTAATGTGGTCGCAAGCTCTCTCGTTAATGAGGACTGCTTAAACTAATAGTAAAAAACGAACTACATATTCTCCAGCATCTCTGTTACTATCCTCCCCACGACACAGCCTCACAGTGCACCCTCGCTGTGTTGGTCGTGGCGGCGGGAGTGAGTGAGCCTGTTGGAGTGCGGCCAAAAGGCGAGGGAAGGTGAGAGGCACGTGAAGAGGTAGCAAGGTAGGCAAGGGAAAGATCACAAGAAGTTAGGTATATAAAAAAAGATCTGATAGTTTTTGTACATTGAATATAAAGGTGTGTGTGTGTGTGTGTGTGTGTGTGTGTGTGTGTGTGTGTGTGTGTGTGTGTGTGTGTGTGTGTGTGTGTGTGTGTGTGTGTGTGTGTTATAAGATAATAGTGGTGCAGAATTCCCCTCCCTTATTGCGTTTTTGTATTTGCTGCTTCTTTTATTATTTTGTTCTCTATTCTACATGTGATATTCTATAAGTATATTGTATAAGTGTGTTTAAGTGACGATCCAAAAGATGACACGTACAACTCTTTGAATTAATCTTGCCTTTTTTTTTCTTCTTATATCTTATTCAATTTTTTTTCCCTCGAGTAAAATTTATGTCTGACTTTTGTTTATGAGAATCATTTTGTTTTCCTCTCTTAGTTTATTCGTGTGTCACTTTATTTGTCTATCTGTTTACATATGAAGGTGTGACACTGCCCTTGAATGCCGCTTCTTTCTTTTTTTCTCTCTATATTAGTAAGTCTGCCTGTCTTTTTCTGTCTCTTTGTCCATCCCTCCTGTCTGTCTGTCTGTCTCTTTGCGTGCTTGCCTCCTTATTTGCCCTGCCCTCCTGTTTGTCCGTTCCTTTGCCTGCCTGCCTACCTGCTTATCTCTCTCACTCACTATCTGCCTGCCTACCTATTTACCTGACCTTCTCTATGCCTCCTGTCTGTCTCTCTTCTCTTTCTCTCTGTATCACTAGTATTTCTGCCTTTTTCGCTGTCTATTCTTCCCTCTTCGCCCGTGTTATTATTCCTCTCTTTTGTAGTGATCTCTTTCGCCATGTCTGTCTGTAGCTTCCTGTCTTCCTCATGTCTTCCTTCCCTCGCCGTGATCCTAGCCAAGGTGGTGCTGAACAAGCCACACGTGAAGGCAAGCATCACCTGCTCACCTGCCTGGGTCTTACCTGCCTCTTACCTCATCGCAGTCTCATCTTTTAGTCATCACCTGCTTCTCTCTCTCTCCCTTTCGTCATATCACGTCGGTTTTTTTTTCTTTTTCATTTGGAAGCATAGGTAGGACACACACACACACACACACACACACACACACACACACACACACACACACACACACACACACACACACACACACACACATCGACTACCACTGTTAACCACCACCACCACCACTACTACAAAAATATACACAAAACCCCCTTACATCTCTTCCTTATAGTTTCTCACTGTGTATTTAACCTGACACCTGGAAACCTGACACCCTGAGAGGAGAAAGACAAAAAAAAAAAAAAAAAAATAGGGTAGAGCTGGAAGGGAAGAGGGTGGCTAGGTGGTCGGATGGGTGGGTAGCCTTGAAACCAACTAGTGCTGGTGGTGGTGGTGGTGGTGGTGGTGAAGAAGGCGACCAACTTGAAATGAATGTTTGTGTGTGGGAGCCTTAACTAATAAAAACAGAAGACGCCATGTGTGTGTGTGTGTGTGTGTGTGTGTGTGTGTGTGTGTGTGTGTGTGTGTGTGTGTGTGTGTGTGTGTGTGTGTGTGTGTGTGTGTGTGTGTGTGTGTGTGTGTGTGTGTGTGCAATATAGTAATACATAAAGAAACTAGAAAAAAAATAGAAAGCTTTAAATTAAGTTAAGCATAATACGAAATGTAAAATCAAACGAGAGAGAGAGAGAGAGAGAGAGAGAGAGAGAGAGAGAGAGAGAGAGAGAGAGAGAGAGAGAGAGAAATCCTTCAACCCTTCCTCCTTTCCTCCCTTCTCCAGTCTCCACCCTTAATCCTTCTCTCCTTTCCTTCCCTCCCCTCCTCTCCAGAGTGATCCCAATGCCCTCCAGTGTTCCAAGCAGAGAAGGGAGTGGGTGGAGTGGGCGTGGTGGTGATGGTGTTGACTTTGACCTTGGCTGAGGTAGTGGTGATGAATGTGATGATAGGGGACGGAGGGAAGGAAGATGGGTGGTGGTGAATACTTTCTAATATATCCTTGGCGACAGTGGTGATGGTGGTGGTGATTATACTTGTCTGTCTGTCTGTCTGTCTGTCTGTTTGTCACTGCGTGTTTACCTGTCTCGTCTTAGTGACAGGGTGGTTGTTATCTTCTAAGGTGTGTCTTGTTGTCATAATCGTCATCACTATCGTCATCATTATCATCATTCTGTTGTTTTTGTTCTCATCTTTCTTCTTCTCTTAGTTTTTCGGTTTATTTGCTCTCTCTCTCTCTCTCTCTCTCTCTCTCTCTCTCTCTCTCTCTCTCTCCATAGGCCTAATCTGATAAACTGCGTCTTTTCGTAGGCTGTCATGGGGTCCGTGTGTGTGTGTGTGTGTGTGTGTGTGTGTGTGTGTGTGTGTGTGTGTGTGTGTCTTTGATATAGTAAGAGGAATTTCCATGACGCCAATGGCACACACACACACACACACACACTCACACACACAGATAACAGTTAATGGATTACATGACTACAATTTTAAATATTACAGTGGCTGGAGTGGGTGGATTGTGTGCGTCAGTGCGTCAGTCAGTCAGTCAGTCCGGCACATGAGGACGTTGTTAGTATGGGCTTCAATTAGTGAGTTCTGAGTTGATGGATTAGTTTGGTAGTAAGTCAGGCGCCATATGACTTCGTTGGTGCGTTGTTTCGTGAGTCAGTGAGTCAATGAGTCAGTCGATCTTTTAAGTCAATCTGTCAGTCATTCAGTCATCCACTTCCTATGTCAGTCAGTGAATCATCAAAGCTATTCCGTCAGTCAGTCAGTCAAAGCGTCACTCCTCGTCTAACGAAATAAATTGACTTCATACAATCAGTCAATTTATAATGGAGTCAGTTATTAAGTCAGCCAGTCAATCAGTCATCCAGTCAGCCAGTCACCGGACGAACTGACCTGTCTGACCACCACCAGCCATCCCAAGACTGGAGGAGTTGAGGGAAGCATTCAGCCACCAGCCAGAAAGGGAATCAGTGCTGGGCGTCCTTGCCTTCCCCACCACAGCCACACTAACACGCCACGCCACCCACACCACCGCCAACCACCAAATTTAGCCAGCCGTATAAGTAGTACAGGCTCTTTCGAACATGAGTTGTAATATATGTGGGCAGTAAACCATTGTACTGTTGATGGGGAAGTTAAGAGGCGTGTAGAGTAGCTAATCTCTTACCATTAGTCTTAGTGGGAGTGTCTCTAGGACTGAAGAATCTTGGCTACATTTAACAAACATTCTTCTCGCATTTCTAAACAAGTGAGCGTCTTATCTGTATTTTTTACATGTTGCTGTGAAAGTTACTGGTATCTTCAAGGGTGTTTTTATGGTTTCAATGATAGCTTAACAAGGATGCTGCATTACTACTAATGAAAATACCCTTCAGAATCCGACCAGACATCTCTATGGCCGCTGAAAAAGAAAAGAAAAGTGACATTGAAAACCAATTAAGAAGAACACGAAGCTAGAGAAGAATAATATATAGACGGTAGAACAGTAACATTTTTCTGCCATTTCTCACCCATGTTCGTTAACGAGTACTTGTGAAACGCCCGAATAAACACACCGAGAGTAGCTAAAAAAAAAAAAAAAAAAAAAAAAACACACCTACATTAGCTAAGCCGCGATTAATACTGGAACACTTTGAGATCTTCCTTCCTTCCATCCTCACCACTTAGCCCAACCTCTGAAAAGCCTAAACAAACACACCAGAGGTACTATATAGGTATAGATACACAATATAACACCGTCTACATTAACGCGATCATATTTCCTACAGAGCGGGACTGAAGGAGACCGGGATGAGGTATGGCAGGGATAGGCGTAAGGCAGAAGATAGAAAAAAAAGATAGAAGTTTGCGAATGTAAAGGTAATCAGGATTATTGAGACACTCCTGCCCAACCATGCTCGCTGGTACTGTCCTTGTGGTTTGGAGGGATGGCAGGGTACGTGTGTGGGTGCGTGGGTGTGGATGGAACTAGGGGGGTATGTTACTGGGGTTGGGGCACAGGAGGACAGTGTGGTGGTGGTGGTGGTGGTGGTTTAGTGTAATTGGTTAGTGGGAAACCCCGACTGTGAAGGAAGGCCTATGTGTGTGTGTGTGTGTGTGTGTGTGTGTGTGTGTGTGTGTGTGTGTGTGTGTGTGTGTGTGTGTGCGTGTGTGTGTGTGTGTGAGGAACAAGGAGAGATATGTAAGTTTATGAAGGGAAAAGAAGGGAAGGCGAAGGAGGAGAAAAGGAAGGAGGATTGAAAGTTTTTGCTGTGAGAGGAAGGGCTTGTCAGTCTGCTGAAATAAGGAAAAAGGAAGAGGAAGAGGATGATGGACAGAAGAAGGGAAAATATTTTGAGAATGAGGGCATGGGAGAAATAGGCTAATGAGAGAGAGAGAGAGAGAGAGAGAGAGAGAGAGAGAGAGAGAGAGAGGTAAAAATCTAGAGAGGGCAGTAGTTACGTTTATGGATGAGGAGGAGGAGGAGGAGGAGGAGGAGGAGGAGGAGGAGGAGGAGGAGAAGGAGGATAGAAACAAGGAAGGTGGAGGAAGGAGAGGGCGATAACCTTGACCACTTTAGGGAGGAGGGGAGGAGAATGATGCAAGGAAGAAGAGGAAGAGATAAAAGCAAGAGAAGGAGAAGGAGGAGGAGGAAGAAGAAGAAAAGCACAGAGTAACTTGTTGAAGAAAACGATAAAATCAACTAAAATCTTTATCGGCAATTGTTTTCTTGCACCACAAACATTTTTTATACTTTTTGTTTATTTTTATGATTTGCCTGGACCAGAGAGAGAGAGAGAGAGAGAGAGAGAGAGAGAGAGAGAGAGAGAGAGAGAGAGAGAGAGAAAGACTAATATCCTGTTTTTTTTTTTTTTTTTACATCTAAAACCCTAAGTCACCTTGAAACCGAAGATGGACTACTGGATCATTACAAGTCATCAGTCATCATCATTATCACCATCACCATTATCATCATCAATCATCATCATCATCATCATCATCGTTGTTGTTATGGTCATTATCTTTGTCGTCCTTTCAATCTTTTTTTATCATCTTCCCGTTGGTCCGTCTTCTTTCTTCATTTCATTTCACACCTTACGTCATTTTCTTCTCGTATTGCCTCTCCTTTATCAATTTTGTGTCTTACTGTGTTTATTAATAGCTTGGATAATCAGCGTGGGAAAAAACAGGGAGCGAACGTCAATCTACGAGGAGAAAAACAAGCAAACAAATAAACAAAGGTGAAGATAACAGGGTCTCGCACACACACACACACACACACACACACACACACACACACACACACACACACACACATTTCCATAGGCTTCCGTTCTTTTTCTTGTCTTGAGAGAGAGAGAGAGAGAGAGAGAGAGAGAGAGAGAGAGAGAGAGAGATGTGTAATCAATTTGGCCATTACTACATTACGCAACTTCTTCAAAGACTGCAATGCCTAAATCATTTTATAGGTTATTATGAAAGAAAAAAAAAAACGTGCGGGATTGGAAATGTTTAAGGGCTAGTGGCTGGATAGTACACACACACACACACACACACACACACACACACACACACACACACACACACACACACACACACACACACACACACACAGGCGCAAGGTTATCACTAGTAGGTCGTTGTAGGGTGCCATGGTTCCAGCCTCGCCTTCATAAATGCCACGTAAGGCTTCCCTATCTAACTCACACTAGGGATCGCATAAAAAGAAAAAAAAGAAAAAAAGGAAAAAAAAACCCCAGCCATCCCTTTTGCGCATTATCTCTCTCCCCTTCTCCCAACTTCCTGTCTCGAATCTTCTTTTCATTATTTATTTTTTTTCCATTGCATCGTCTTCTATTTTTTCTGTACATTTCTAGCTGTATTATCGCTTCATCTTCCTTGTTCTGTTATGTAATGTAGTGACCAGTATATGCCTAAGCGATACACCTTAAACCTATAGAATCAAAGACACATACACTTACACACTATGACACTAACAAATTTAACTTTAAACTCGCACACGTGAAAAGAGAAAATAAACACGTGACATCCTTAGCAGATACAAATGTCAAGGGGACACTACTATAAATAAAGAATTAAGAGGCGACATGCACCATTATAAATCAAGAGACGAGGTGGCGCCACAGTGTAGTTAACAAAGGGACGCCGCTCTGAGCATAAGCACCACGAGACGCCACTGTCCACTCCAGAATGAAGAGAGCGCAGGTGGGAGCAAAGGTGGGAGGAAAAGAGCCACAAAACAACAATAAAACCCACGCTACGCTGAGAAAATTGCGCCCTAGAGAGAGATCAACAGATACATATGGAAAGAAAGTTTTTAAGAGAGGGCGGGAGACACAGACGGCCAATTAGCAGTAGTAGTCAGAGTAGTAGCAGCGGTGGCGGTAGCAGGTAGTGTGCGGCAGGTTTGGATGGTCAGAACACCACTTGGAGATAAGATAAAGGGCGGTGCTCAGTTCAGTGTATCAGCAGAACTATAGTCGATGTTACGCCCTGTGAAGAGTATCCAGCTCGAGTCACGCTCCTGAAAACTACATTAAAGTTGCTAGTCAGAAGTTTTCCTTTATATTGTGCTTTTGCAGTCAGTGAAGGAAGAAAGATTTTAAGGATTTGCTCTCATAAAAGATCTATATTAATTTCCAGTTAAGAGTGTTCCTCATATTGTGTAGGTGTTAGGTCACTAAGAGGTATACAAAAAATCACCCAGATTCTTAATGATGATTCTTACATATATGAAAGTTGTTACCTTGCAACTACAATTTCCCGGTCAAGAGTGCTCTTTATATTGCAACAACCGTCAGTTTACCAAGATATACGAGTACATTAATGATCACTCAGCTTCCTAAGTATGATTATTGATTTATACAAGGTACCCTCATGGACACCCAACACCACAGCTACATCTCCTAACCATGAGCTCTCCTAATCGTTCTTGTTACCGCCAGCTTACCTAGAAATATGCTAAGGAGCACCTGGCGTCCTAACTTGGTAAAACGAGAGCATAAAACTTTTATCCCTTCAAAAAAAAAAAAAAAAAAAAAAAAGAAAAAGAGAAAAAAAAAAAATATATATATTACCACACCCAAATAAGAGTCTCCTTTTATTAAACTGCATTATTATAGTCAGCTCAACTATAACTAAACGAACAATTCATTTCGCTTCCCCACCCGATTCTTGATATATTAAAGTCACTCTTAATTTACAAGTGTAATATAATAGCCACTACCTAGTTGTCTGACGTCCTGGATTGTTTGCCCTTCTTCCGTGGCTGTCTGGCGAGTATAAACAGGTAAACAGCATCCCGGGGCCATTGTAAGACTTCAATATTTACATAAGCTGTGGCGGCGGGATGATTTACGCTATCTGTTTCAGCCATTATGGAGAAGGCGGGGTCTGACTTAACACTCCACGCCTTGCCTCAGCTCTGTTTGAACACGTGTGCAGCTCATGGTCACGTGGGACAGCTTGTTTTTCCATCACATCCACGCACACAGGCACGCACCCATGAGGAAGCCGGTTTGGGAAAGGCAGGGAGACACGAACACGAGGGAAGGAAAAGGAAGAGGAGACGGAAAGAGGAAAGGGAGTTAGAAACGAGAAATAAACACTACCTGTCGCAGATATATATGCAACACGTTGACCTTTTCACTTTATTCCTCATATTTTTTAGCAGTGTGATGCGAGACTGATAAGGAAGACGTGGGCAGGCCGAGAAAGGAAGAGCTGTACGAGAGAGAATAGGGAAGAAATGAAAGACAACAAGGGGAAGTTTGAATAAGAAGGTGGCAGTAAAAAATGACCACTAAAACCAAATCAGAATGAAGAGGGCGGGGTGGGATGGTGTATGGGTGGAGAATGCCAGGTAGAATGAGAGGTGTGGCTGGCAGGAGAGGGCGGGGCAAGGGGGTGATGGTTAAGGTGGGGATGGGAATTGTAAGGTACGGTAAGCAGATATAGCGGGTCGGTGTGCCAGCGGTCGAGGTTGATAATTGAGTACGGTGAAGACTGTGTGATGTAAGACTTGTAACTTTATATTCAGTCAGGTGAGGTGGTGGTGGTGGTGGTGGTGGTGGTGGTCAGGTAGGTAAGGTTGATTAATTAGTTTTTCTTTTATTTTTTTTCTTAGTGTATGGTATTGTATGGTGTGGTGTTTCTTATTCTTCTTCTATTACTACCATTACTACAACTACTACTGCTGCTACTACTACTACTACTACTACTACTACTACTACTACTACTACTACTACTACTACTACCACCACTACTACATACTACCACCATTTTTACCATTACTGCTAAAACCACATTGCTTCCACTACCACCAACACGACTACGGACTAACACCACTACTTTAAAAGCACCACCACCACCACCACCACCACCACCACCACCACCACAATTCCTATTGCACCCACACACACTGATAAAAATAAATAAAGACAATGACTTCATCCACTGTTTCGCACCTCAGCTGGCAGATAGGCTCGGCTCCCACGTCACACATACGTCACACACACGTCACAGGTTACCAGGCTTGAAGTGACGTCATCATTACTCAAGAGGACTGTCCGTGACGCCAACTGGTTTATCAGACAGCTGGCGGAAATGTCACGTGACTTAGACAAGGGTTATTAAGAGTTATTTTGAGTTATTGGTCTCCTTTTGGGTGTGGTGAGGAGAGAGAGAGAGAGAGAGAGAGAGAGAGTCTAGAATTACATCAAGGAGAACTCCCTTTGAACGAAGCCAGGAATATTATAAAAGGTGGAATTAAAGAGAGAAGAAAAAGAAGATGGAGGAGGAGGAGGAGGAGAAGGATAACAACAAGGAAGAACAAAAAGCTGGAGGAGGAAGAGCGAGAACAAAATAAGGAAGTCATGACTTTAGCAATAAAACTTAGATAGCATTCAAGGAAACAGATAAAAAAAAAATAAATAAAAAAATAAAAACTGATAGAAAGAAAAAAAAAAAAGAAGAATGTGAAGAACAAGTAAATAAACTTAATAATATGCCAGATGTGGTTGACTTGATGAGACAAAACCCGCTAGAAAAGAAAATGAAGGACACACACACACACACACACACACACACACACACACACACACACACACACACACACACACACACATTCCTTTCTAGCTTAACCTAAAAAAAAAGAAGAGAAAGGGAGAAGACATAAGAACAGTAGGAAAAGGAAGAAATGAAAGAGGTGAGTAGGAAAGGGATATATAATGAATGAAGGAAGAAGGAAGAGGAGGAGGTTGAGTGGCGAGGCGAACCAAGGTGAAAGAGGGACAGGTGGGAGTGTTGTTTCAAGAGGGAGGTGAACTCTTGACTTGACAGACGAGGAGGAGGAGGAGGAGGTGATGGAGGAGGAGGAGGAGGAGGAGGACGAGGAGGAGGAGAAGGAAGAGGAAGAGGAAGAGGAGGAAATCAGGTAGAGGAGGAGGTAAAGAAGGAAGAATTAGAGCAGGACGAAAAAGAGGAGGAGGAGGAGGAGGAGGAAGAGGAGGAAACCAGACGTCTCTCTCTCTCTCTCTCTCTCTCTCTCTCTCTCTCTCTCTCTCTCTCTCTCTCTCTCTCTCTCTCTCTCTCTCTCTCTCTCTGTGTGTGCTGCTATCAACAAAAACGATAAGACACTAACAAAAGTCAACAGGAAGATTACGTTTGATGAAGAGTGTGAAGAAATAATAAAAAAGATAATTAAAGGTATATATTATTGGTTTTTACTACAGGAAGGCAATGAATGGTACTGCCGCAAGGATACTGGGAAGAGAGAGAGAGAGAGAGAGAGAGAGAGAGAGAGAGAGAGAGAGAGAGAGAGTCAGGATGAAAAAGCAGTCTTGGTATAGTTATTTCAACGTCAATCAATCAGTCTCAGTTCTCTCTCTCTCTCTCTCTCTCTCTCTCTCTCTCTCAGTAGAAGGCACCGTGAAAATTGTTACTCAGTTGGTTGGACATGTGGAGATAATACCACTCTTTACTTCTCCTTCATCATGTACACTTGTGACTCCTCCTCCTCCTCCTCCTCCTCTTCCTCACGTGTCATCTATCTCTCTCTCTCTCTCTCTCTCTCTCTCTCTCTCTCTCTCTCTCTCTCTCTCTCTCTCTCGTGCCTAGCAACCACTCACATCTAAAAAACACAAATATCTAAGTTCTTCATATCTCTTTTTCTTCGTCTTCTTCTTCTTCTTCTTCTTCTTCTTCTTCTTCTTCTTCTTCTCTTCAGTGTTCTCTCCTTATCCTTCCTGCTTGGTACACTTATCTCCTCTCACTTCTGCAGTTTTCCTTTCTCACATTTTCCAGACCCTCTCCCGTCTCTTATTCTCTGTCAAGTTTTAAGTTTGAGAGAAAAGACGAGGAGAGTCATTGGAAGATATTTGTGGTTGTTCCTATCGAGTTTATGGTACAGAGATCTGAGAAGCGAGGCGTGTGTGTTCATAACTTATTCTCTCTCTCTCTCTCTCTCTCTCTCTCTGGGTCGCTGGCTGGCATTAAAACCAAGAGTCTTTGGTTAACGTGACTCTGATGTAACACACACACACACACACACACACACACACACACACACACACACACACACACACACACACACACACAAAAGAGGTAAAAATTTAAGGATTTAGTAGTAAATATTTTAAAGTTTCCATTTTTTGCAATTCATAAGACCTCTAAGCACCGACTTTCTCTGCTTTATATTATCACTAATTACGTCATGTTGTGTATTACTGTTTTTTATTATATGTGTTTTTTTTTGTCAATGTGATCATTCTATTATTTTTTCTGTATGTTTCCTGTTTTTCTTTTTATTACATTCATTTTATCATAAGTAGAATTGTGCATATCAAAAAGTTATATCGTTATCTATCTGCATGCTCGTTTATGTAAAGGAGTACGAGAGAGAGAGAGAGAGAGAGAGAGAGAGAGAGAGAGAGAGCAGGATATTAAGCGTCTTTTCTATGCTTACAAAATTAATACAAAAAAGACTGCAAATAAAACCAGAAAAATATATATAAAAAAACTACATTCCATAAAAAAAAAATAAATAAAATTGTCTGGCCGCGGAAATTGATGGTGCGTATTAAACTGATGCCTCTTTGGAGTTTAGACGGTCGAGTTTCTGGTGATGGAATGTTGATGTCAATCCGAGAGGCGGCGGCACGTTAGGACAGAGTGTAGTACGTAGTGTGACTTATCTGCTGTGGCGCTACCCTTGAGGCTGACTGACGGCTAATGTCACTATTTTGCATCACCACCAACCTTGATTCACACCACTACCACTGCCACCACTATCACCACCACCACTGTCATCGCTACTATCATCATCACTTCTACTACTACTACTACTACTACTACTATTACTATTACTATTGATCTCAAAGGAACTGGAAATTAAATACGCCTTTTTTTTTGTTGCCCTTACATTAAAAACTACTATTATTATTACTGCCATTAACTTTGCTTTTATTACTATGTTTTCTCTCCCCACTAACACCATCACCACCACCACCACTATTGTCACTATCATCAACATTGTCGTTACTATCATTGATTTTACCTTTACTATTGTCATTCCTATTTCCTTCTCCACACTATCACCATCACTAACACTATCACCACCACTGTTACTATCATGAGCTTTGCACGCTATCATCATCATCACAGCTATCACCAACTTAAACTTATCTTCTCCATCATCATCATTTACTTCACTCTCTCACAACCATCATCACCACAACTTTTCTTCTTCACAAGCATAATTTCTAAACCTTCCTTCTTCATTATCACCAAGAAATCTTCCCCACCATCCTCTCACCATTCCTGCGGTGACTGAACTTCTCAATTCTCTATGCATTTATTTCTTTCATTGTTTTTGTTCATTGACGTGTTCATTTTTATTCATCTTACTAGCACTCTTACCAATTGGAGAAGGAAAAAAAAACACAATACTGCATTCCGAACTGTAAGAATGTAAGACGTGAAAGATTAGAAAGAAAAGAAAAGGAAATAATATAACCTGCATTGACAATATGTAAGTTAAAAAAAAAATGATAAGCAAAATGGATAATAAAATAAAGAAGCCTTCGGAAGACAACAAACATGTTTATATGAATAGCAAAAAAAGAAAAAAAAAAACATGCATAAAAATTAACCTTCAAAATCAACATTACTTTTGTCAACTCCACACAAAATAAAAGTAAATAAATAAAGAAAAAAAAAGTGAATATATACATGAATAAACAAACAGAATTAATGAATAAATAGAATAAATAAAACACAAACACTCCGTCTCTCAGTAACACAATAAACAAACCAGGCAACCACCTCAAGTAAGTGTAAGTCTCTCTCCCTCTCTCTCTCTCTCTCTCTCTCTCTCTCTCTCTCTCTCCCAGAAAGAAAGAGAAAAAAAACGAACAAAAAAGCGAAAATCTTGAGAGTATCCATACTGAACTCGCCTCGCAACCCGCTTAATTTTTCTTGATTTTCCACATTTAGTCACTATCGAGTGGATTCAAGTAGGAAAAGGAGGTGGAGGAGGAGAAGGAGGAGGAGGAGGAGGAGGAGGAGGAGGAGGAGGAGGAGGACCAAGCGAACCATTAGGAGGAGGAGAACCATCAGGCGCCCAATGTGAAGAGAGATAACATGAAAAAAAAAATAATACTCCTGGTCACTGCAATGCTTCAAAGATAAGGGCATTGTCTGAGAGAGCAATGAACGAAAGGCTGTATCTTAGAGTGCTTGAGGAAAGAGAGGAGAGGAGAGAGAGAGGAGATGATATACCCTCCTTCTGCCTGCTTGACATGTGCTGCTGGGAGTGTGTCATACTGATCTGGTGGTGGTGGTGGTGGTGTGGGAATTGCTAGAGGAAAGGAAGGAAAAAAAAAGAAGGTTGAATATGATGCAGATGATGTAAGAACGTCGGAGAGAGAGAGAGAGAGAGAGAGAGAGAGAGAGAGAGAGAGAGAGAGAGAGAGAGAGAGAGAGAGAGAGAGAGGGTGAAGGGAGGGAGAGAGAAGACGATGATGACTTCGGGGTGTGTGTGTGTGTGTGTGTGTGTGTGTGTGTGTGTGTGTGTGTGTGTGTGTGTGTGTGTGTGCACGATTAATCATTATCCCTGACATCTCCTATCACGACACACACACACACACACACACACACACACACACACACACACACACACACACGAATAGAAAAAAAATCTATAACTTTGTCACCATAATTTTTACACGTAACTGGTAGAGCGTGAATGCGTGATGAGAGAGAGAGAGAGAGAGAGAGAGAGAGAGAGAGAGAGAGAGAGAGATAGAGAGAGAGCCATGGGTAGTGGGCGTTCCCGTTAAGTGGGTCACCGCGGAAAAGTGTGACGCTGCAGAGAAGTGACGCGCCACGCCCTGGGGAGCGAACAGACATTATAGGCACAGGGACGCGGGGTACATAGGGGCTTTGGGGGTGTGTGTGGAGGCGGGGGCGGCGCGTCACTGGGCCTCTTTGACGGTGCGCTAATGAGAGGAGGTGCTGCGGTGACTGTTGGTGCTCGTGGTACACTGAAGCTGCCTTGTTGCATTAAATGGCTGTTTATGCTACGCTTTATTATTTCGCCTTAATTGTTTTCCAAGGCCACAGAAATGATTCGCTTGGTTCACATAGGTGTTTTTTTTTTTGCTTTATTATTGCAGGATACTTGTTAAACCATTACTAGAACTATTATAATCCTCAAAAATACCAATTGCTGCCTCTAAATTCAGCTAAAATGGTCGAAACAAGGTGATGAAAGTTTCTGAATATGTGTACGTGATCGAAGCATTATTGGAAACAATCACAAAACTTTTATTACGTCTATTACGTCTAGTCTGATGTTATTATGCTTCTATTCCTACAATTTGTTCAATATGACTACTCGTGGTCGTGATAGGAATTGTTCTTTTCCTACCTAAATCTTTAAGTTATCATGCACTACGTGTAATAATACTTAATGTCTTCAGTTCTTTTTTCTTATAAGCTCATTTGGATTCATTTCTTGCCATTTAAGATGCAAAGGAAATAGTAATACATATCTTACGTATCAGTGTTGTATTAAAGATTCATCATTTTGTTCTTAATTCATATACAACCTGTACTCTTCAAAGTCAGACATTTTATTCTAAAGCGGTGCAAAAATCTTAGAAATGACAGGGATAAACATTTTTTTTCTTTCGTATTCAGTTAAAAAAGAAAACAACAACCTAGTAACGTTCTAAGTAAGGTTTCGTTCATAAAGTGTAAAGGTATTTTGTAATTCTGAAATAGCGGGTTGTGAGTTCCGGAATAAGTTTATCGTGAGTTTCCAGGTGTATATTTAGTATTTGTAAGCCACCTGTATTGCCGCCCTGCCTCCCTGCAACACACACACACACACACACACACACACACACACACACACACACACTGAGTGCCACAAGCCTGTAAAGATTTGATGGCGTCAGTTTCCATGTATATTTATTAAATTTATCATATATCTCTATTAGATTTTGAATTACTTTTTTTTTTTTCTATTTAAGAACGCAAGTCTTCTTTCCGCATTGTTTGTCATGTTTGCATTCAGCGTTCAATTAGTGTTTGAGTTCCTTCGTTAGTTTTAGCCTCGAGCAAGTTGTGTGTCTTCTCAGGCAATGCAGGTTCTGTCAATTTACTTTTCCGCACGTGTGTTGCATTCACATTACGAGGCACAGCGAGGCATGCGATCGATGTTGTCGTATTCTCTGTTATTTTTCCTCCCTGCTTTCTTCCAGTCCTCTTTTACTCTTATTGTTCCAGACCTCATTTCCTTCCCTGCATTCTTACCTAGCTTTTTTCTCTTCTTCCAGGCCTCTTTTTTCTTTTCTGTCTTCCTCCCTTTGCTTTCCAGTCCTCTTTATTCCTCTTACAAGCTTTCCTTCTCTTCTCTGTGTCTTGGTAGTCTTTTTTTCCCGCGTAAAGATACAAATGATAATACAATGACTATGCAGTTTTACAGATGTAGTACAGATGTTAGGTTGAAGCTTCGTTAGTATTTGAAAAGTATTGTCAAGTTTTCAGTCTTCTTGTTTGATCTTCACCGTCATCGCTTCCCTGACCGTGTTCTCTCTCTCTCTCTCTCTCTCTCTCTCTCTCTCTCTCTCTCTCTCTCTCTCTCTCTCTCTCTCTCTCTCTCTCTTCAGAAACGTTTCCTACATGCCCTTTTCTCTTTGCTTGTTTGCTTCCTACTGCATCTTCCCTTTTCTTCTTCCTTGTTTTCTTTGCCATCTTTCCTCGCCCACCTGTCATCTTTCTTTCAGTCTCCGCGGCCTTCCTGTCAACTCATCACACTCTCATCGTACTCCTCTTCTGCTTGCTTGTATCTTCTTCCCCTCTGCTCTCCCTCCTCTGCCCTCTCTTCCTCCTCCTCCTCCTCCTTCTCTTCTCTCAGCAGCCTTCAAGTCGCGCGCATCATCTCTTCATCTTTCCTTCCCTTGGAGTTGATTTGCAATTCTTCACGCCGACTGTGAGAGTGTGTTGATGCGACTCTCCTGCTTCCTTCTCTTTCTCTCTCTCTCTCTCTCTCTCTCTCTCTCTCTCTCTCTCTCTCTTCTCTCTCATTCATAGATAACTTATATAATGCTCCTTTTTTTCTCTTTTTATCTTGTCAACTTTCTTTTTCTTCGTTTATTTCACGTTTCTGTCACTGAAGTTCGAACACAAGCCTTTCTTTTCCCTGTGTGTGTGTGTGTGTGTGTGTGTGTGTGTGTGTGTGTGTGTGTGTGTGTGTGTGTGTGTGTGTGTGTGTGTGTTTTGCTTCGTTTCTTCTCTTAATCGTTGTGCTCCGCCTCACTTCGGCTCGTAATGAAGCTTTTCTGACGTGCGACGTGTACATACCTCAATACGTACATGATGACTCCACTGACGCCTCTACGCACGCACAGCTGGGTGTGGATGGACTGTGAGAAGTGTTCGGTTAGGTTAAGATAAGTTGGTTTGAGTTGAGTTGGGTTGGGTTAGGTTAGGTTAGCAGCGATTCCGTCAGAAATTAAATAAGAAAAGTAAGAAATTAGGAAAAAAAATCGAACCTAAAAATGTAATAATGATTGAGAGAAAGAGAGAGAGAGAGAGAGAGAGAGAGAGAGAGAGAGAGAGAGAGAGAGAGAGAGAGAGAGATAAACTAAGCAATTATGCACGAAGGACGATCATTTTAAAGATACAAAGTAGTAGGGGTGAATGAGTACAAGAGAGAGAGAGAGAGAGAGAGAGAGAGAGAGAGAGAGAGAGAGAGAGAGAGAGAGAGAGAGAGAGAGAGGCCTCAATTCACACGGGTGGTCGGAGTGTGGTCGGTCGTCTTGTCAACTTTATATTCCGCCATCAAAGAGGAAGAGGAGGAGGAGGTGGTGGGGGAGAGGAAGGGGAAGAGGAAGAGGAGAAGAAGGGGGAACGGTCGAAAAGTGGGGCCATTGTGATAAAGGGTGACATAAGTAGCTTTTTGTGTGTGTGTATACTGTGTGTGTGTGTGTGTGTGTGTTTGTGTGTGTGTAGGTGACGACGATGGCCCTGACACACTGATGGAGGAAGAGGAGGAGGAAGAAGAGGAAGAGGAGGAGGAGGAGGAGGAGGAGGAGGAGAGGGAGGAGGAAGAGGTGATGAAGGAAGTTGTAATGGAATTAGTTAATGGCTCGGTAGCTGAGAACGAAAGAAGGAAAAGGAGACAAAGAAGAAGAAGAAAAGAAAAAGGAAGAAGAAAGATAAGAAAGATGATGATAACAGAAGATGATCACGTATAAGGAAAGAAAAACAAGATAACGGCAAAAAAAAAGGAAAATAAAAATCAAGAATAATGATAAATGGAAGAAAGAAAGAAAAACTGATAAGAAAAACGTAAAAATGGAAAAGAAAAAACAAATTGAGATAAGAAAGAAAAAAAAAAAAAAAAAAGACAGAAAATAGGGGAATAACACCAGAGAGAGAGAGAGAGAGAGAGAGAGAGAGAGAGAGAGAGAGAGAGAGAGAGAGAGAGAGAGAGAGAGAGAGAATAAGGTGAAGGGGAAGAGATAAGGATAATGTTCATGTCAAGATCACACACACACACACACACACACACACACACACACACACACACACACACACACACACACACACACAAGGCTACACATTACTCGTGGTGCGAAGATAATGAAGGAAGACGCTTGTGTATAAATATTGAGTGAATGAACTAAAATGTGTCGATGGAAGAAGAGGGGGAGGAGAGAAGAGGAGGGAAGGAAAACAAACAAAGCAACGTGTGTGTGTGTGTGTGTGTGTGTGTGTGTGTGTGACTTTATACTTTATCTTATTGAAATGTATTTGCAGTTTCGCACTCACTTGACCTGTATTCGCTCTCTCTCTCTCTCTCTCTCTCTCTCAAACGGAACCAGCATCATTATACTAATATAGGGAACCACCACATTGCTCTAAGACGTCATTTAACCTTCCTCCTCCTCCTCCTCCTCCTCCTCCTCCTCCTCCTCCTCCCTCTTCACCTCCTCCTCCTCCTCCTCCTCATCCTACACTTCCTCCTCACAAGCACACCCACTCTCTCTCTCTCTCTCTCTCTCTCTCTCTCTCTCTCTCTCTCTCTCTCTCTCTCTCTCTCTCTCTCTCTCTCTCTCTCTCTCTCTCTCTCTCTCTCTCGTATCTAAGTCTTGGCTCCGTGTTATGCATCGGCTAGCCAAGGTTATGTATGGGACAGTTTTAGGCTCCTGTGTTGTGATCGGGGTGAGGGACGAACGTTACATAACACAGAGACACTCATGGACAGCGTTAGAGGAAGTGGAGCGTGGCCAGGGATGGGTTATGGACCTTGTGTGGGTGGAATTCAGTTTGTGTTGTGATATTCTTGTTTATTTGTGGTGTGTGTGGAGTTGTGTGTGGAAGGAAAGGGGTTGAGGGAAGGTTTTGTGTGTTTGTGTATGTTTTGTTACGTTTCATTTTTTTTTTGTTAGTTTGTGTTTTTTTCTTTTTTCAATTTCTTTTTTCTGTTGATTTTGTTATTTGTGTGTTTGTCAGTGTGTGTGGGAAAATATTTAGGCACCTTCATTTAATTCACTAACTTTCCCACTTTTATTATATGTTTTTTTTGTACTTTTGTGTATATATCGATTTGTTTGTAAAGAGAATTTGATTATGCTCGTTTAAGAGAAAAGAAAAATAGAATGATAGGGATTATTACAATTCACTAAAGTATTTATAACCATCTTTTTCTTTTTCTTCAGTTAATTTTTATCTTATCTGTGTGTGTGTGTGTGTGTGTGTGTGTGTGTGTGCTTATTTATATCCACCAGATTATAAAGAAGGACAGATCATGAGTGTTTCAGGAAATATTTAGTAAACAAATGCACGGAATGAATATCTACCTCTTAACTGGTCTATTCTTACCTTCTTCCTATTCTTTCTTCCCTGGCGCTTTTCCCTTTGTCTCCTTTGATTTGTGTGAAAATAAAGAAAGGCTAATTTACTCCACACCTTATTTATTCTATTTATCTACTTATCTCTCTATTTATTGCTGTTCACTGCTTTTATTTTGTCGTTGATTTGTATAAAGACGCGATACTTTTTCACGTTAAACTAAAAAAAATAAAGGGTGCGTATCTCTCTCTCTCTCTCTCTCTCTCTCTCTCTCTCTCTCTCTCTCTCTCTCTCTCTCTCTCTCTCTCTCTCACTCTCTCCTTGGCACGGATGGAGGGCGTGCTATTATGTGAAGTGTAAAGAAAAGAATGTCCAATAAGAGAGAGAGAGAGAGAGAGAGAGAGAGAGAGAGAGAGAGAGAGAGAGAGAGAGAGAGAGAGAGAGAGAGAGAGAATTCTGCCGTCTCATCCACACTGCGTCATGTAAACAGACTCTAATAATATTGATTGAAATGTGTGAAAATGTTGGAAAGGTAAAGTGTTTTCGATTTTAAGCTTTTGAATTGAGAGAGAGAGAGAGAGAGAGAGAGAGAGAGAGAGAGAGAGAGAGAGAGAGAGAGAGAATGGAAGACGAGTGAATTTAGCCCACACATCATTTTTCTCTACCTCATTTTTTGCTCGCTCACTTTTTACTCTTTTTTTTTCTGTCTCGTTACGTTTCTAATTTTTCTCACTTTTCTGGGTCACTTAGCAAGCCAGCCAGCCAGCCACCCAGCCAGCCAGTCAGTCAGTCATTCAGTCAGTCATTCAGTCAGTCAGTTAGTCAATCAGTCAACCAAGTCAGCCAGTCAGGTCAAGTTAAGTCAGTCTTTTCCCTTCTCTCTCAGTCACTTATCCCTCATTCCTTACCTCCATCACGCAACCATTGGCTTAGTGATTTAACCTCAAACACACACACACACACACACACACACACACACACACACACACACACACACATTACCTGCCTTCTCTTCATCTTTCTCTCCCTCTCCTCCCTCTTCCTCCTCTCCATCCCTCCCTTCCTTGTCTCCTTCCTTTCTCTTCCTTCCTCATTTCCATCCCTTTTCTCATCTCTCTCTTCTTTCTCCACGTTACATAACACAGAGACACATATGAACACATCACTTCCTCCATCTTTCTCTCTTCCTTCTCTCTCGTATTCATCTCTTCCTTCATCCCTCTCTTCCTTCTCTCACTCCCTTCCACCCACTCCTCCAATCTTCCCAACCGCTCTCTCCGTCCTTTCCATCACTTCTCGATCTCTTTATTCTCTGCTTCCCTTTCCTTACCCAGTCGATAAGGGACGATGAAAAATAAACACGCAACCCAAGGAATGCTGTGGTAGAGAAAAGCTTGCACAAAACTGGCTGCAGTGCGTGAGTTTGGCTGCAGAACAATGCTGACTTCCGGTTCTATGCAGGAGGCGATGCTTATGAGGGTAGAACTAAGGCCTGTATTCAGAAACCCTTAGCTCTCTCTCTCACCACGCTAATTTCATAAGGCCAGAAAGACAATTAGCTTTATTTTCAAGACAGTTTTTCGTTTTGATTAACCAGATATCTTGTTAATCTATCACTAGGACCATGAAAATACCCTCGAAAACACGATTATTTTCAACTAGAGGCTTAGGAAAGTAGGGATGGTGAGAGAGCAGAGCGTTTAAGAATGCTAGCCTAAGTATGAAAGGAGGGGTACTGGAGCGTAAATAATGAGGATGTTTACTGGAAATTTTGGGTGAAAGGAACGGAAAAGAAACACAAAGAATAGTTGCAGGAGGATTGGTGATTGATGAAGAGCATGAAAGGACACAATAGGAAGAACAAGACATACTAAAAGATCACTGGGAGAAGGAAGAGTGGTGATATGGACAAACAGCATCAGACATGTCGGTTCGCACGGGGATGTTTGTCAAGAAAATTAGAGATTCCTTAGTAGAACAAGAAATGTAGTATAAGATAAATGATGAAGGTGAAGTAGTGATACATAAAGAACAGAGATAATTGGAGAGTATGGTTGAGAGAGAGAGAGAGAGAGAGAGAGAGAGAGAGAGAGAGAGAGAGAGAGAGAGAGAGAGAGAGAGAGAGAGAGAGAGAGAGAGAGAGAGAGAGAGAACGGGATCTGTATGAAGAGGATGCAGAAGGCCGGAGCTGCTGGTGGCAATATTCATACAAACCTTTGGGAATAAGACAGAGAAGCTTGTTTTTTATTGAAGAAGATGACTCATATAATGTATGTATGATATGATACAATTTCTCTCTCTCTCTCTCTCTCTCTCTCTCTCTCTCTCTCTCTCATTCTCAAGCATCTTCAAAGCCTTACTGTAAAATCAATGCAAGTCTCAGAGTGAAGGATACGGGAGGAGAGCATCGTGGCAAGGCGCCCTTGTTCTGTTTACCTCAGATACACATCAATAAAATCACCCGTAACACATTCTCTCTGACCCAGTTCTTTAGTACTGATGATAACCAGACCTTCAGTTTACAGTTTTCCAAGAGTGCATAGATATTTCAAGTGGTGACATTATATTTTACGATTTTCATAAATATTCAACATCATTACTTCTATGGTTCGCGTTCTTAAAAGATTCTGCGCCTTATCTGGTGGACTAGTCATAACAAACTGTAGTGGGACTCATAGTGGCTTTCAAGGATGCTTTCATGATAGCAGTGATAGGCTAACAAGGTCTCTATCCCGACAATTAAAAAGAATAAAAGATACATGGAGAGATGGACTAATTTTCTTGGTGGCCTTTGGAAACCGTCGTGAGGCGAAAGCGAAGCCTTTAAGAATTGGGGCGTTTAGCCTTCCATATAACAACTATAAACTCCTAATAACGGGAAAACACCATCAAACAAAACAATGAAAATATGAATGATAATAACGGTGGCCTGAAAACAGTACTTACTAGAGAACGAAGCTTGTAAGAAAAAGGAGTTTAAAACTGCATATGGTAACTGTAACCTCTTCTAGTCACATGGGAGACAACGTGACCGGAGGTAGAGTGGAGACAATATACGTAGAGGAGAGGAGGGAAGTGGAGGGAAGCAGAATACTCAACTTGGTCACATGGAGGACGGCGTGAGCAGCGCAAGGAGCCCTTAGGGAAATGGTCACCGCGACATTAACATACACAGAACATTCGTCTCTCACTCAGTTGACAATATGTGTTTACTGGGGCAGGGACACCTCAAGGCCAGGAAGGGCGAGGCAATCATCCAAGACGTACTGGGTATACTGAAAAAAATGTTATGAGAGTTTGTTAGCAAGTTTATTGAGAGGGAAAGAGATGGACAGAAAATTTAATAGTGCGAGTGAATATGAGGGGCACTAAAAACAAAACAAAGAGAAGAAAGAAATATAATGAATTTGAAGACGAAAGAGGGAGTAAAGAGAGAGAGAAAGAAGAAAGTGCAATGAACGTAAAGAGGTGGATAAGACAAACAAGAATGTGCAATAAACGAAAGATGAATGAAATATTAAGAGAAGAAAAACACGTAGAGCAAAAACATATGAACACAAAATAAAAGAACAGAGATATAACGAAAAGATGAATGGATATTGATATAGCGAACATAGAAAAGGAGGAGAAGGAGGAATAAGGAGGAAGGAAGAGAAAAAAAAAATATACTATAGGAGCATGCGTGGAATGTAAATTGATAGCCAGAGGAGAGGGAGACATAGAGGAAGAGAAACAATGAGATGGAAAAAAAGGAGATAAAACAAAAGGTGAGAGAAGACATAAAAGAAAAGTAAAAAAAGGAGAATGGTGTGCTAGTTTTTATAAGACAAGGATTACTGGGGGGGATGTTTTGGAATCTTAACTCAATGAATGAAGTCACGTAGGCAGAAATCTGAAGACCTCCTCCTCATCATCTACTCTTTATCTTCCTCCTCCTCCTCCTCCTCCTCCTCCTCCTCCTCCTCCTCCTCCTCCTCCTCCTCTCTTGGGTAATCTTTTGCGTATCTCTTCATTAGCTTCACTTCCTTATAACTCCAAGCATTTTCACTAGAGAGAGAGAGAGAGAGAGAGAGAGAGAGAGAGAGAGAGAGAGAGAGAGAGAGAGAGAGAGAGAGAGAGAGAGAGATAGCCTTGCCTGAATGAACTTCCCCGACACTCGAGGAGCACGAACCACATTGAGAATATTGCTCTCTCTCTCTCTCTCTCTCTAAAACGCACTTGAACTGTGATATATTACAAAAGGTATCGTTGCACAAATAGAAGGCGCCAGAAATAAGGCCCATAATGATTGTTTTGTGTGTGTGTGAATATTTTTCTTCTTTCATTCATAACATTACACACTTTGAGTTACGAGTTGTGTTTCTTGTGTTTCCTCAAAGTTCAGGGTGTACATGTTGTGTTGTTTGTGAGTCATGTTGTGTTGATGATTGTTTGCTCTATTTCTAGTCATGTTTTTCTTTTTTTCTATTATTATTATTATTATTATTATTATTATTATTGTTATTATTATCATCTTGCTTTCTCAATTTTTCATTTTCTCTCGTGTCTTTGATTTCTCTTTCTTCTACTCATTCTTCTCTTTTCTTTTTTTTTCTTTCTGTCTGTCTTTATCTTTTTCTCCCCTTCCTTCTCCTTCTCTTCTTCTTCTTCTTCTTCTTCTTCTTCTTCTTCTTCTTCTTCTTCTTCTTCTTCTTCCTTTTCCTCCTCCTCCTCCTCTTCATGCTTTGGATAATTTAGCAACATATCGTCCTTGAGTGGCTGGGGAAGCAAACACACACACACACAAACACACACACAGACACACACACACACACACACACACACACACACACACACACACACACACACACACACACACACACAAGGAACTAAACTAAAATAAAGTCAAAAGTGACTAAGGAAAGAATAATCATGTTCTTTTCACCACCTCCTCCTCCTCCTCCTCCTCCTCCTCCTCCTCCTCCTCCTCCTCCTCCTCCTTCTCCTCCTCCTCCTTATTTCTCTTCTTCTTCTTCTTCTTCTTCTTCTTCTTCTTCTTCTTCTTCCCGAATTTCCTTTTTAGTTACATTATTTACCTTTTATTTTCGTCTTGTTGCTCTCTCTCTCTCTCTCTCTCTCTCTCTCTCTCTCTCTCTCTCTCTCTCTCTCTCTCTCTCTCTCTCTCTCTCTCTCTCTCTCTCTCATACCTGCTTCACTTTCTCCCTTTCTCTACTTTCGCTTTACTTCACTCTGGTTATTTTCATTGTATCATCTTTTCCTGTTTCTCTTGATCCTCCTCTTCCTCCTTCTCCTTTCTTCTCTTTTATGGTAATTCTTCCTTCTGTTACTCCTTTCCCATCTCATTTTTTATTTCTCTCCTTTTTCTTTCTCTTATTCCTATTGATATCTCCTGTCTTTTTTTTTTCTTGTCTTTTATGTTTTTTTTTCTTTCTTTTCCTCTTTTCTAATTTACATCATCTTTCTTTTCTTTCTTCCTGCTTCAACCTTTCTTTTTCTATTCCATCTTTTCCACCGTCACTTCTCATTCCTTGCATCCTATCATCATAAGTTTTCCTTCCTCCTCCTCCTCCTCCTCCTTCTTTTCCTCTTCTTCCTTTTCTTCCGTCTACTTCTGGCAAGATAAACAACTCCCTTCTCCCTTCATTGAAAACACTTCCGCACACACACACACACACACACACACACACACACACACACACACACACACAAGTCCTTCCTGACAACTAGTAGATAGTTAGTTGCCAGTGTTTTGTGACGTGTGTATGATAGAGAGGAGGAGGAGGAGGAGGAGGAGGAGGAAGAGGTGATGGTGGTGGTGGTGGTGGTGAGGAGAGCATTTTTAGAATATATGCATGTATGTATGTAATGGATCTCTCTCTCTCTCTCTCTCTCTCTCTCTGTGTGTGTGTGTGTGTGTGTGTGTGTGTGTGTGTGTGTGTGTGTGTGTGTGTGTGTGTGTGTGTGTGTGTGTGTGTGTGCATCTATATATGTAATTAGACTCACAATTTTTACCATTTACAAAGAGAGAGAGAGAGAGAGAGAGAGAGAGAGAGAGAGAGAGAGAGAGAGAGAGAGTATTCATGACACATATATCAAATGAGGAGAAACTTAAAATACACACACACACACACACACACACACACACACACACGATTGAGCAAAGCTTTTCGACACGGCTTTCTTCCCGGCAGTAGTGGTGACAGTGGGAGGGAGAGATTGGGAGAGGGGGGAAGAGTGTAGGGAGAGGGAGAGAGGGAGAGAGAGAGAGAGAGAGAGAGCAGACAGCTGTAAGAGGCCCTTGCTGACCCAGATTACCTCAAGGTCGCCCGAGAGAGAGAGAGAGAGAGAGAGAGAGAGAGAGAGAGAGAGAGAGAGAGAGAGAGAGAGAGAGAGAGAGAGAGAGAGAGAGAGAGAGAGGTTCCAATGAATAAAGATAAATAGAGGAATGAGGAAGATACGAATGAGTGAAGAGTAAAAAGAGGAAGATAAAGGAGAGGAAGAGAAGAGAGGAAGAGAGTAGCACTGGTGAGGGTGATTGATGGGTCACTTGAAGGAGGAGGAGGAGGAGGAGGAGGAGGAGGAGGAGGAGGAGGAGGAGGAAGAGGAGGAGGAGAAGGAGGAGGGGAGAAAGAAAAAAAGTAACTAGGAAGAGCACGGTAGAGATATAATATTGTTATACACCTTCCTTCCTCCTCTCTCGCTCTCTCTCTCTCTTTTTTTTTTTTTTATTTAAACATAGCACATATATTTACATATTCGTCTTAAAATTCCACGTTGGGTATGGAATTATTTAAAAAGCCTATCAATAATTAATATACTCTCTCTCTCTCTCTCTCTCTCTCTCTCTCTCTCTCTCTTTCTGCATGTCTTTGCTTAACACCTGTGGCGGGAGGTAGAGAAAGTGTGAGTGTGTGTGTGTGTGTCGTAGCTTGAACCAAAAGAAGGCCACAGGTGTCTGGCTGCCTGGTTCGTGTACATACAGGTGCCAGCTTAACTAGTATCCACACCATCGTTATTTTCTCCAGCTACATGTAAGGGAGAGACGGGAAGGGAGGCAGGATTTATCTATTTACGCGTCTCACCACACCTTGAGTTCTATGCAGTGTTGGGAGTGACCAGAGGATTACGACAACACTGGCTGGTGAGAGACGCGAAGAGTGATGAAGGGAATGAAATTGGTGTTGAAATTTGTGTCGCTAAATGTGAAGAAGAAACGTATAAGGTCTAGTGAAAGTGAAATAGTGAAATATAACAACCCATTAAATAAATAGAAGTAAGTG
>NC_059292.1:26399042-26424042 GCF_017591435.1 Portunus trituberculatus | reverse complement strand
GTTCTTATTCTCAAAAGTTTCAAAGCCTTATCTCGATCTTAACAGGCTCTAGTGGATGTAATTGTGGTTCTTGAGGGCGTTTTCATAATTCTAGTGACCGTCAGTTTGAGAAGCACGCGAGTGAACCAGAGTAAGCATTGGTGAAGCCTTTCTGAAAAATTAGTGATGAAATAACGAAAGCGCTTCACAATAAGGGTAATAGTAATATGCAAGTTAATTAAGAAGCTTGAGCCAGCTGTAGGTATGATTATAAACAGAGAAATATATAAATTGTGAGAAAAATTTACAGCACAATGATACAATAGAATATGAATTATGGAAGAAAGATAAGATAATGAATAATACGAGTATGTTCTCCCACATACGATAATTCATGCGCCAATGTGATGAATTGTAAAGACAGGAGACAAAAAGTGACCAACAAATAACAACAAGTGAACCAAATACTCTCAAGACAAAACGTTCTTGAAAATCCAATGTAAAGAAAACAAATAGCTATAATTTTCTGTCGTTTGGGAAGGTAACACGTCCACGTTGAAGGGAAACTGAGTGAAAACAAACAGACAAGAGAGCAACCTTGAAACAAACTGCCTTCCTTCTGTGTTTTTTTATTCTCCCTCCCTCCCTCCCTCTCTCTTTCTCTCTCTCTCCGTTACGACCTTACACTTATACTCTCTTTCAATGGACGGGCATGGAGAGTATTGTGTCACCATAAACACACACACACACACACACACACACACACACACACACACACACACACACACACACACACACACACACGCTAATAATGTTTTCAAGGAGCTCTACCTAATATCCATTTTTCGTTTTCTTTAAGTTCAGACACGTGCGGCTTGTTACTTTTCTTACGTTTACTTTTGTTGTCCCCAATAGATACGAAGGAATGCTGAATGAAGTGAAGCTGAATAAATAAATACTGAACTAACCCCTAACTAATTAACTAAAGCGACGGACAACTGATAGTGAAGGAATGATAAGGCAATAAAACTCGATTTGTGTAACATTAAAATGAGGCTGAACTGAAAACTGAACTGTAGTCAAGAATACCTAAAATCACAGCTGGCTATATCGAATCCAGAATTTGAACTTGGATGTAAACCACTCAAGCTGCAAAAAAAAAAAAAAAAAAAAAAAAAAACACGCTCATAACTTTCTGGGTTTTATTGTGCTTGCAGACTGAACTGGTCACTGATAACCTAGTACTAGTCTAATGTGTGAGTGTAACTAGTCCACAGAATTTCTAACTATCTATAAAGCACTCGAGCCACTACACACCGACACTCCTTAACTTTCTGGCTTGTGTTGTGCTCCCGTCTCTTGTTTTTGGTCATCTCAGCTGGTGGTATTGATGGAGGTGAGTGTAAAAAACAAAAGTGGTAGAGCAAGTATTGTAACTACGTGGAAATACCAGAGTGGGTGTGTGGGTAAGGCATTGGTGGGTGGGTAAGGCATTGGTAGGGTAAGGTAGACTGTTTAGTAATAGAGCCTAGGTATCAACACTTAACTTTCTCAACACGACACGAAGGTTGAAAGACCCCTCACCTGCTTGTATGAATTGATTATTACCTTTGCTTTTGCCTATGTCTATTTGTATGTATGTGTGTCTGTTTATGTGTATAGTCAATGTGAGTGTGTTTGTGTCTGTGTGTCTGTCTGGGCCTTTATTCAACACTCATCTCCCTCTGTTTACACACACACACACACACACACACACACACACAGGAAGGCCAAACCCCTACTCTTCCCCCTCTATCTCCCTCCCACCTACCACATCCTCCTCCTCCTCCTCCTCCTCCTCCTCCTCCTCCTCCTCCTCCTCCTCCTCCTCCTCCTCCTCCCGCCAGGCCATCATGCAGTGTGGTCGGACGCTTTGCCTTTGCTGGTGACCTTTCGATTCGGCGCTTGGCAGGTTTTTTTTTTTTTTCTTTTTTGCATGTTTCGTCACCACTTAAAACCTACCCGGGGAGAGGGGGCTGGGGGGGAAAGAGAGGAGGAGAGGGAAAGGGTTACTTGGGTGTCGGGAGATGGGGGAGAGATAGGTAAGGAAGGGGTGGGACAGGGAGGGAGAGTTGTGGTTTGTTTACTTTTCCTCTTGTGGGTGAAATTCGTGTGATTGTTCTTTTTTTTTTATTTTTTCATCGTCATTTTCATTCCTTTTGTCATTATCGTCGTCATTATTCTTATCAATGTTATCAAATTTAATCGGTATCACTGTTATCGTCATCTCCACAACACACACACACACACAAGGAGGTGGTGAGTGGTGTCTGGTCTGTCGCAAGTGTGTAGAGTAAAAGAGAGAGAGAGAGAGAGGGACGGGAGATAATGGAGAGAGTGAGGGTAGTGGCAGAGAGAGAGAGAGAGAGAGAGAGAGAGAGAGAGAGAGAGAGAGAGAGAGAGAGAGAGAGAGAGAGAGAGAGAGAGAGAGAGAGAGAGAGAGAGAGAGAGAGAGAGCACTGAAGCAAAACAGGTCACAGGTAGTAGTAGTAGTAGTAGTAGTAGTAGTAGTAGTAGTAGTAGTAGTAGTAGTAGTAGTAGTAGTAGTAGTAGCAGCAGTAGTAGTAGTAGTAGTAGTAATAGTAGTACACAAGTCAATATACCACCACTTACAACTCCATTCATTTACTCCCACACTGCACAAGCCAGCCTCACTTCACCTCTCCTCTCCTCACCACTCCTCACTTCACCTCGCCTCGCCTCGCCTTGCTTCACCACAGCCAGTCTAGCCACTTCACTCTTCCCATTCTACTCCAGGTATCGCACATGCCACACATTCCTCCACGAAGAGAGAGAAAAAAAACACAGAAAACCTTAATTAACTCAACCTCCGTAGCTGGACAAATAAAAGCCACCTCGGTAACGAAAAAAAAGGTATTACACGCATGACTGGCTCGGTGCATAATCATATAGACGGATCGTGTGGGCTATCAAGGAGAGAAAATAATGATTAGTTAAATACTTCCCTCTATTTATGCAGCTCTTTTGTTGTTTCTTTTTTCCTCATAACTCTTCTGATCTAAGAGAGAGGATAAGAAAACTGCAATAGACTCTTACCATTCGAGAAAGTTTAAGATCTGAAGGGACACTGATCTTGAGAAAGGGAGCGGCGTATGTTACTCGACTTCTTACCGTGACCGTCCATGAAGGCTAGCCAGTAGACGGGCTAAGAGTGAGTGGTTAAGGCGAGGAGGATAAGCAAAGAACACAAGCAAATGGAGGAAGTTGGCTGCAAGTTTGAGTACAGAGCGAACAAGTAAACAGTCAGATAGAGCCAAAAGTAGACCACAAGAGGGAAAGGCTTGCAAGAGAGAGAGAGAGAGAGAGAGAGAGAGAGAGAGAGAGAGAGAGAGAGAGAGAGAGAGAGAGAGAGAGAAAGAGAGAGAAAGAGAGAGAGACTTGGCTCGGAGTAGCAACATGTGGTGGTAGCAGTAGAAGGAATAGAAGTAGTATTAGCAATAGCAGTAGAAGTAGCGTAGTGCGTAATAACCTGACCTCTCCACGGATAAAAAAAAGTCACCAAGGAGCTCATGAAGTGCTTGAAGAATAAATTACTCCGCAACGCAACATTCGTATTAAAAAACCGCCAAGAGCGTTATTCTGCCTTCATTCCCATGCATCCAAACACACGGGTACATCTCCATTGACGTCAGTACCAAGGATCAGTGTTCATAACAATCAACGCTGGGTCAGGCGCGGCACTTGACCTACGACGCAAACAGAGAGAGTTGCTGAGAGAAACGGAGAAGGGCAAGGAGAGGGGGATGGAGAGGGGGAGGGAGATTGGAGATAGGCCAGGGTGGGAAGAAATTGTTTTCCGTGGAGAGAGAGAGAGAGAGAGAGAGAGAGAGAGAGAGAGAGAGAGAGAGAGAGAGTGTGCTGGCACCTTTTCTTCTCATCAAAACATCAACAAATCTTTAAAAACAAACGAGAAACACGAAAACTCTTGATAAGAAACAAAATAATGTCCTCCGCGACCCATCCATCCTTACCTCCACTCCACGCCTCTCTTCTCTCTCCTCCTCCTTGCCTCCCTCCACTTCTCTCACTCTCACCACTTTCAACTAAAAACCCTCAGACACACACATACGTTTCAATTAGAACCTTATCCTTCCTTTCCTTCAGAGGCACAGAGGCACACTTCACCCGATACTCCTCCCTTCTCTCACCCTCCCATTACATGCCATGTCACGTACGCCTCACTGCCTCATAGGTCCTTTCATGCATTACTCTTTCTTCCCTTGCGTCAAGATCTTATTCTGGCCACACTCCGATTATTTTCTAAAGGGTCTAGTTAAAGTTACACTACTTTTTAAGGTTGTTTCAAGACTTTAGTGACAGAATAACGAGACTTATACATTATCAATAGGAGAAACACTCTTTGAGAACCCGGTTAATCTTCTCTGTGGGCTTTGAAAAATAGTCGTGGTGAGAGAGCAAAGAGTTTCTGAATACGGACCTCATTTTAGCAACTCTTCAATGTACCCCATGATTGTCTTGTCTTCTGGCTTTGTACTGAAGCTCCCGCCCCGCCAAGACACGGGAGGTAGGCTGGGTAGGGTCTTTCAAAAGCTTGCCAGACCTTGCTAGCCAAAACGCAACCCACAAGAGCTATTTTGTACCCGTGTGTGTGTGTGTGTGTGTGTGTGTGTGTGTGTGTGTGTGAGGCTGGCGAGACGTGTAGGTGTGAAGATGGTTGTCTGGTTGGCTGACTGGCTGACTGGTGTGTGGTTTGTGGTGGCTTGTGTGGTGACCGTGTTAGTGGTGATTACAGGGGTGGTGGTGAGCGTAGTGGTAGTGGTGAGAGGTGGTGTTTGTGGTGGTGGTGAATGTGTGGTGACGGTGCCTGTGGTGAGTGTAGTGGTGGTGGTGCGAGGGCTGTTTTGGTTAGTGTGGTTGTGAAGTGGTAGCGGTGGTGATAGTGATTGTGGTGATGTGACTTGGCATAGTTGGAAGTGCGGTGGTGATTAGTCTGATGGTGATGGTGATGGTAATGGAGAGAAATCAGTGATGGTGATTAGGTGATGATTAGGAGGTGATTAGGTCGTTTTGAGGAACTTCACTAATGACATGATGAGTGGTTGATAGCTGAAATGATAACCGTGAGATGAGCAGGACGTTCTCTTGATGACGAATCGATTAAACAGGAGAAGAACGATCTAATGACGCTAGAAAATTATAACTAACAACTGAGTGCGTATGAAATAAGCTTCGGTTGGTATTTGAAACCTTAGAAAGAACTAATCATGAACCAATGAGTGAAAAAATGAGTGTTCAGTCGAGATTCAAAGCCTTAGAAACGAAGCATTTATGAACCAGAGACAACAAAAGCACTGGATTCTTTGTTATGCAACTTAGCAATATTCTGCATTTGGAACGCTGTCTTGTATATGTGATTCCTGGTTCAGAGTTCAAAGTTCTGAGTTCACAAGTTAACCCCTTCAGTACCATGATGCATTTCTATACTCCTTCTGGTAACTATTGGGTGATATCAGACAGCTTGAGAAACTTATGTGGGTGATTAGTATAGTGAAGACTGTGGCCGTTAATCTTCTAATCTCCATAGACCCTTCCTAATGTCAATAAAATGGTCTAATCGTGCACAAATCTCAAGAAAATGTGTCCCAGTATTGAAGGGGTTAAGCATAGCGGTACCACTTTGCATCTCGAGATTTCGAACTCCACAGACGGGAGAAACTAAGCACTTTGAGTACCACAGTAATGCATTAACAAAGTAACAGATATGGGCAGGCATAATGGCAAGGGCGGGGGAGGAGGAGGAGGGAAGTGGCAGAGATAAATATTAAACATGTTGAGAAAGTTAAGAGTACTCACCATAATAGCTACTGTCAGTCTCTCTCTCTCTCTCTCTCTCTCTCTCTCTCTCTCTCCTGACATATTAATAAAAATCTCTATCTCAGCACGTTTACTAATGAGAGGAACCTCCTGCTGTGTTCCTAAGATTATGAAAGTAATGATAAACGACACGAGGCTGACACATGACCGACCATCTGTCTGTCGCTCCTCTCGCGCTCTTCTCTCGAGGGAACGACAAAGTACTGCAGTTTTTTTCTTTTTTTTTCTTTTTGTTTACTGTGTGTCGTATTGTTCTTTCTTTCTTTCTTTCTTTCTTTCTTTCTTTCTTTCTTTCTTCTTCTTTCTTCTTCTTCTTCTTCTTGTTTCACTTCTGGGCACATCCATTAAGAGTCTTCTCGTGGTTCTATAATGACTCAGCAAGGACGAAAGGAGTGGGTGGAGGAGGAGGAGGAGGAGGAGGAGGAGGAGGAGGAGGAGGAGGAGGAGGAGGAGGAGGAGGAACGAGATGTGAAAACAAGTAACAATCCAAAAAGAAAAAAAAAAGTGCTCTAAGCAACGTAATGGAGACCACCACCACCACCACCACCACCACCACATGCCAGTAACCTCACACGTACTAAGAAGAAAAACAGACATAAACACACTTAATGACACCTCCATAACTTGACCCAGGTAGTTAGGTACGGTCACAGGAGTTAGGTAATGAGTGGTTGGGGAGGAGGAAGAAGAAGGAACTTTTCAAAACGTTCATGAGCTCTTTTCTGTGTGGCTGTCCAGTGCAACTTCTTGTTTATGTTAATGGGCTGGCGTGGCTGTGTTTCCTAAATGCTGCTGATTTGTTGGTGAGGTGATTTCCGGGTGGTGAGAGAGAGAGAGAGAGAGAGAGAGAGAGAGAGAGAGAGAGAGAGAGAGAGAGAGAGAGAGAGAGAGATGGCATACTAACCAAACTTGATATCCATATTAGTGTAAAGTAATATATTAAGGTAGTGGAGGTGGTTAATGTCTACTACTACTACTACTACTACTACTACTACTACTACTACTTATTATTATTATTGTTGTTATTATCGTTATCAATTATTATTATTGTTACTATTATTATTATTATTATTATTATTATTATTATTATTATTATTATTATTATTATTATTATTACTACTACTACTACTACTACTACTACTACTACTACTACTACTACTACTACTATACTACTACTACTACTACTACTACTACTACTAACTATAATCACATTGAGCCCAAGGACACGTAATTAAAGTAACAACAGGAAACGTACCCAAGTGTAAAACCATTAGCACACACACACACACACACACACACACACACACACACACACACACACACACACACACACACACACACACAAATAGATAGATAGATAGATTTATTGACCTTCCTCATTTTAACGTCTGAACCTGTCACTTGGCGGGTCGAGATTCACACCTGCTCTGTTGCAAAGGTTTTCTACTGACGGGAGAGTTGTCAAGTTGTCAGCGCCTTCCCGTTGAGCAGCAATAGGAAGGACTGTGGGGTGTGTGAGTGTTGGTGGGCCTTCCTCTAGTTGAGATCGTAAAGGGTCGAAGATACTACTGCCAGCCACCACGAGACGGGCACGTGATCCGAAAGACATTGATGAGTAGGGCATACACACATACATACACACACACACACACACACACACACACACACACACACACACACATACGCAGGACACTAATGATGCATGTATATATATTATTTCCTAGAATATATATGTAGTTACTCATTGCGTTGTCTTGTAGGAAAAGAAGAGAGAGAGAGAGAGAGAGAGAGAGAGAGAGAGAGAGAGAGAGAGAGAGAGAGAGAGAGAGAGAGAGAGAGAGAGAAATTAGAAATAAAACAAAAAATAATATTCTTCTTTGATTCGGGTATTACTGGAAACCTAACCTTATTCGTCGTAGGAAATCATATTTGTAGGAAAGTTTTGTGGCTTCCTTATTATTCCTAAGGGCAGTTCCAGAAGACAAATATAGCCATGGTCCTTGCGACGCGTGGGTGTTGGAAGGGGATATTCTGGGATACTGCTGGGAACGTGAATACAACAACCAGAGGAGGAGAAGAGTTACGATCGAGAACAAGTAGGAGAAACAAACGTTGGTGATAAAGTTAGCGAAAGAGAAAAGCTAAAAATAAGAGAAAGAGACAGAGAGAGAGAGAGAGAGAAATAAAAAGTCTTCCTGCTCTCTCTTACCTCACCCCCCCAACAAACACAAGGATGAACGGAGCACAGAGAACAATTTACAAGACTTCTGATTCATGGTACATTACATTATTATCCTCCCGTTACGAATCATTCCAAGAAAACCACCACTACCACCACCACCACCACCACCACCGCTATTATTTCTACCACTACGACTACTACTATTACGATCACCACTGTATCTATAAATAGCACGAAGAGGTGAATGAGGTCATGGAAGAGACACGAGGCTTAAAAAGAAGACCAGAGAGAGAGAGAGAGAGAAGCTATGACAAGGAAGGTGGTGGAGGGATGGAGGAGATATGAAAGGGAAAGAGGAGATGTCACAATATGGGGAAGGGAGAGGGGGGAGTCTCTGAAAAGCCAAAGAGGAGGAAGGGATGAATAGGGAATGCCAGTGTGGGTGGGGAGGGAGGGATGAGGCTAAGTAACATGATGACACGTGTTGGGAGGGGGAGGGGAGAGGAAAATGATAGGGTTGTGATGGTAAATGAGAGAGCCTGGATGTGTAGAGTGGTGGAATTAGTCCTCTTTTCATGGTGTTTGACGTCACAGAAAGAGAGAGAGAGAGAGAGAGAGAGAGAGAGAGAGAGAGAGAGAGAGAGAGAGAGTAATAAGTTCGCGTCTCTCTCTCTCTCTCTCTCTGACGTAAAAGGAAAGTTGTTGTGGATAAGGTAAACTAATAAGGCATATTTTTCCTTATGTTTTCTTCTTTCTTCTTTTTTTTTCTTTCTTTACTTCATACCTCATTAGATTCCTTGTCCACACACGTTTTGCCTTTACACACACACACACACACACACACACACACACACACACACACACACACACACACACACACGTTAATTCCAAACTACATTAAAGATTGTGGGTGAAAATCTATTAAAAATCATTCGTAAAAGAAGTACTGGATGTTCTCGTGCTAACCCTCCAAAAAAGCCCTTAATATTCTCTCAGTTATCTGGGAAGACTGAACAATAATAATAATAATAATAATAATAATAATAATAATAATGATAATAATAATAATAAGAGCATCACTGTCACCGAAGACAAGGAACAGTACCTTATCCTTACACCACAAAGATAACTAGGCAAATGTCAAGGCAAGAGGAGGAGGAAGAGGAGGAGGAGGAGGAGAAGGAGGAGGAGAAGGAGGAGGAAAAATAGTGACACATAAAGCATATTTCTCCTAACCAGACAATCTAAAGTAAGCGAGTAAGTTGTCTCTTTCCATGCAACTAAAATAAATCTTCAAATCACCAAACTCCCGCACACGACAGCCAAATAACAGGCAACAAAACAGAAGAGAACAAACATGCAGTGACTCTGTGCTGTGTTTTTAAGTACGAGAATTTCTACGTCCACTAACCCTTTCAATTCTACACGATTTTTTTTTTTACATCAATGCCCAATATTTTTTTTTTTAACTTCTTGTGCCTACTGCTTTTTTTTTTCACTTTATTCTTGTGGTGGGCTCTCGTACGAATTCATTTAGACGATAATAACCTATTTCTTTTGTTTTTTCATCCTGTGCCTCCACCCAAGTATGTTTCCAGTGTCAGGAAGATCAGCAAAGGACAGCCATAGCAGTAAAAAGGTTAATGATTAGTGCTGAGGGCGCAATACTGAGGTGATAGTGCAAGGCTATAGTGCTCGTTAAGGCCGTACCATAATGTAGTGGTAGTGGTGGTGGTAGTAGTAGTAGTAGTAGTAGTAAATAAGCTATCGTTACAGTTACTCCTATTTATTTACATTTACACTTCATTCACTCACTCATCACGTTATTTACACAGTTCCCGCTTGCACCGTTACCTTCACCATTCACCGTTACTTCATCCCCCCCCTCTCCTTCCCTCCCTCACTGTACTGCTCACCATCCCTCCCACCGCTGTGATTCGTCCCCTGCTCGTACCTCAGTCACCATCCAGCCATCGTTATCGTTCACCAAGCTGTTTAACTTGCTCTGGGTCTTCACTGCGGTCTTAGCTATTATATATTGTTTATTGCTTATGCACGTGTGGTTTGTCAGCATGAGAGTATGGTGGTGGTGGTGGTGGTGGTGGTGGTCGTTGTTATTGTAGGTTCTTGTTTTCTTTTTCTTTTCCCCTCTTCTTCTCCTCTTTCTCTTTTTCCTTCTTTTTTTCTTCCTCCATTTCCTTTATCTCATTCATGTTACTCCTTGTTATTCTCCTCTTCCTCCCTCTCCTCCTTCACCAAAAATGTTTTTTATTAACTCCTCTTGCATACGTATATATATGCTTTGACGTCAATAGCCTCTCTCTCTCTCTCTCTCTCTCTCTCTCTCTCTCTCTCTCTTATAACCATTATAACTGCATTCCTGTCCACGCATGACCGATGGACACACACACACACACACACACACACACACACACACACACACACACACACACACACACACACACACACACACATGTCAGAAACATGACCTCGCTTCCAACACATCTCTCTCTCTCTCTCTCTCTCTCTCTCTCAGGCAGACGATACAATAACACTGGGATAAGAAGTAAAGGGAGGGGCGATAGGAAGTGAAGGGAGGAGAGGAGAACGTATGGAAAAGGAGAGATTTGAGAGGTTAAGATGGGCCGTCAAATTAGCGGATGAGAGTGATGGCCAGGACAGCACTGACTGACTTAATGTGTTCAGGGAGACTCATGTTTATTCAAGTGGCCCCCTGAAGTTAATTTTCATTGTGCATGCGTCTTGTCAGTTAACAGAAAATGGGTTAAGGTGGAGAAGGGACAATGCTTGCGCAATCTACAGTAGCTAACCCTAAGCCAACAAGCCGGTCTGCCCCATAAAAGGAGAGTAAAACAAACACACTGCTCCCGTCATGGCTATTTTTAAAGGCCACACAGATGATTGGCTGGGTTGTCAAGAGTGTTTTTTTTTTTCCAGTCAGTAATGTAGAAATCTTGTTAATTCGTCCCTAAAAACACATCAAGACTATTCAGAACCAGTGTAATTTCAACTAAATCCATTTGAAAGTGTTGAAGGTGAGGCGTGGAAGTGGTTCAGAAAATGGGCCAGACAGGGCGGGCAGTTGTAAATATTAACCTTCAGAATTACACAGGATTTACGTAACATTAATGGAGGGAAGTGATGTGAGTGTCTGGGCGGGTTGGAGGACATGCTGGCGTGGCAGGTACTAACAGTAAAATAATGCTAAGCTGCAGGAAATGTTTTGGATATGCTGGCGAGTATCCAAGGCTAGCGCGAGTGAGTGAGAAGGAGGAGAAGAAGGAGAAGGAGAAGGAGGCCGACGAGGAGATACACGAGAGACAGGATAATAAAGATAACAATAATAAGAGAAAACATGATAGTAATTGTAGAAGATTGTTCCGCTAGTCCAAGGCTTTGAGTGAGGAAGAGGAGAATGTAAACAAAAGAATAAAAAAAAAGAAAACTAAAATAAGTTAAATGATAAAAGATACTTATAAGAAACAACACTGATACAATACTTTTCACACACACACACACACATACAACAAACAAAAAAGAAAATCACTCCTTTTAAAATCAAAGATAAAAACATTTTCTCTCCCAAATTATTTCAGCACGCGAGAAGAAAAAGGGAGGGAAGGAGGAAGGGAGGATGGATAGGAGAGTGGGCGTGTAAGAGGCGGAGTGCACAGAGGGAGGGCGAAGTGAACACATGTATCTGAGCACAGGACATGATCTCCACTGTGTTGCTTCTTCCGATTCACTGAGCTGGAAAAGTGAACAGGCACAGACCAGAGGGTGGAGCTGGCGACTTATGATAATTCTTCCTATTTAGTCTGAACGCCATTAACATGTTTTTTTTTCTCTCTCTCTCTCTCTCTCTCTCTCTCTCTCTCTCTCTTAGTGTTCTTTTTTATTTAAGGAAAAATTTTAATTGTAGCATTATACTAGATGCTGTTTTTGTGTTCCATCCGTCCATCCACATATTTTCATTCTTTTGGAACAACACACACACACACACACACACACACACACACACACACACACACACACACACACACACTACTGGGCTGATAGGTTAGTGTTCACGCTCATTTATCCGTGCTGACTCGAATCCTGGCTTGTGCTGACGAGGTGCTGAGAGAGGAGCGAAGGAAGGCTGAAGAAATGAGTAAGAGAAGGAAGGAAGGAAGGAGGAAATGAGGGAGGAAGATTGATAGAGGAGTTGGGAGAAAAGGGAAGGATAGAAAAAGAGAGAATAAAGATTGGAGGGAAGTGTAAGAGGAAAGAGCCAGAGAGGATGGAGGAAAGGAAGAAACGGAGATAAGATACAGATATGGGGGAGGAAAGATAAGAAGAGGAGAAAGTACAAAGATTACAATAGAAAGAGCACATACCAGAGAGAGAGAGAGAGAGAGAGAGAGAGAGAGAGAGAGAGAGAGAGAGAGAGAGAGAGAGAGAGAGAGAGAGAGAGCAGTACGCACAATGTGGCAGGACATGTGCCAAGGGTCATTGTTCTCTTTTCAAGGTTTTAATTTTAGTAGAAGGCCATCGCTTGACTGTTGACTTAGTGGTGGTGTCTCTGTGGCTTGTTCGCGGCGACACACCTCAGGGAACCCGTCACCCGTCCGTGGTAACACACTAACAACTGCAGGAGGAGGAGGAGGAGGAGGAGGAGGAGGAGGAGGAGGGAGATAAGAAAAAAAAAAGGAAGAAGAAAAGCAATATCAACAAAAGCAAAAAAAAAAAAAAAAAAAAAGGGATAAGAAAAGAAAAAACAAGAACAGACGAGTGGAGGAAGCAGAGGAGGAGAAGGAGAAGAAGGATGAGCAGAGAGATAAGAAGAGGAAGAAGAAAAGCAACATAAACAAAAGCACACAAAAAAGAAAAGGAAAAACAAGAATAAACGAGTGAAGGAAGAGGAGGAAGAGGTAGAGGAGGAGGAGGAGGAGGAGGAGGAGGAGGAGGAGGAGGAGGAGGAGGTAACATAATACATGCATACGTGAGTGAGCGAATGACTGAAGTGGACACCTTAATAAATCGTGTGGTGAATTTAGAACAGGTGGATATGGCCGGCCAGGTGTTGGACGAGGAGGAGGAGGAGGAGGAGAAGGAGGAGGAGGAGGAGGAGGAGGAGGAGGAGGAGGAGGAGGAGGAGGAGGAGGAGTTGAGGCAGTGAAGGGCTAGTCCCGTCAAAAGCAGTCTGAAGAAATTAATCCGTGAGAAACAGGTTCTATAATTTATGCGGGAGGTGTGTGTCTTTTTTCTAGCTTTTCGGTACTTCCCCTTGTGTTCTTGTGGCTGTAATGCTGAGAGAGAGAGAGAGAGAGAGAGAGAGAGAGAGAGAGAGAGAGAGAGAGAGAGAGAGAGAGAGAGAGAGAGAGAGAGAATTATTACTATCGTTAATTGAGAAAAATCTTATCAAACATGAAATACTTAAAAATGGTTAGAAAAAAATACATCAAAACGAAAAAAAAGGCATACAAAAAATTCCTGACGAGAGAGAGAGAGAGAGAGAGAGAGAGAGAGAGAGAGAGAGAGAGAGAGAGAGGCCTGTCAGATGACGGCCTACAGCACCAATGAAACATGACTTCCTGTTGTCCCTTGGTGCGCTAAATGGCCCTCGTCTGTCACTCACGCTCCAGTTACTATGTCCTTCCCTACCGCCCGCTGACGTTCCCTGGCCTTCCCCCGCAGGTGCTGTTGGTGTCGAGCAAGAAGGATCCCTGCTCATGGCTGGTGCCCGGCGGAGGCGTGGAGGACGGAGAGGAGACGCCCATCGCAGCCATGAGAGAGGCATGGGAGGAGGCGGGCGTACAGGGCCACATCACGCGATACCTGGGACTGTTTGAGGTGAGTTGTGACCTTTTGTATCTCTCTCTCTCTCTCTCTCTCTCTCTCTCTCTCTCTCTCTCTCTCTCTCTCTCTCTCTAATTCTAATACCGCATAACTTGTCACGGTCATTAGAACTGAGGTAACTGGGGGAAGGGGATGGAGTAAGGGGTTGATACACACACTAGATAGATACACACATTACTTGCCTACACATTTAAGAGTGAAGAGGCAGAAAACCAATCTTCACAGTAACGAAATCAGTGAATATATAAACGTACTCTCGAATCGATAAACAAAACTACTCAAAAGGGACAGAAGGAAGAACACAGACCGACTAAGCTCCTATAAATGAAAAGATCTGTGATATTTAGATTCAGCACCGAAGAACTGAAGATACAAGAGACACAGGAAAGGGAAGAGACTGCTAGACCAAGGTGGGGAGGTGGAAGCCGTGGCCAGTGTGGTAACAAATAACAACGACATATAAATCGCTGACAGATAAAAGAGATCGTGAGATTTAGATACACCGGGGTAATTTAGAAACACCGGACTGAGGACTTATGTACATGCTGAAGAAAGAGAGAAAGGGAAACTGCTATGCTAACGTGAAGAGGTGAAACTCGCGGCCAGTGCATCAACAGAAGGAAGAACTGGACAATGAAGGAACAACATTGAACAGATCGTGTGGAGTGGAGGAGCGAGGACAATAGACATTCCAGAAACACATTGAGCGATACCAAGTAGAGAACAGAGGTGATCTAAGTATGTAGGTATGTGTATAATATAGGAGAAGACGTGGCAAGGCTGGAGTAGGCAGTGATGGTAATCGTAATGGAGGTGGTGGTGGATGGGGGACCTATCAAGAAGTCAAGGTTTCTTTTTGCTGCATTACAATATCCCGTCGTGCGAGTTTTGGACATATATGAAGGTTCCTAAGCGGGAGGCAGGGAGGGATGGGGTGAAGAAGCGTGTGATTATCTATGATGCCTGTGTCTGTGTCTGTGTGTGTGTGTGTGTGGGGGGGGTAGGGGAAGGGAGAGGGTGCGCGTTACATAGTTTCACCTTCACCTTATGAAATCCTGAAGGCAAACACTTAAGCCTGCCTGTCCTGCCTGAGTCTTGTACTCCTTCTTAAAGCACTTTGTTCCCTTGCCAGGTCTGTCTCCGAACGTCACAGATGAGGAGTAGAGATTTCAGGTGCGATTTTTTTTATAAGGAATCAATAATAAACTACGATTAGAAATTATGAAGACTTTCTTTGAATATCTTTAATGATTTCCACTATAGCCTATACCGGGCGAGAGATAAGACAATTTCCACTACTAAGGACATTATCACACTCTCTTCTTTGAACTTTTATCTTGTATCGTATCCTTCCTTACTCTACTCACACACACACACACACACACACACACACACACACACACACACACACACACACACACACATATAGATAATCCGAATGTGAAATTTCCAAGCATAAATCAAAGGTATCATAGTAACATAGCTTCAATATACCCTTCATGTACCTCTTAACGTAATCCACACCTTCAATTTGCCTCATTTTAAAGCCTTGGGTGTATGTATGTGTGTGTATGTGTCAGCCGAGTTATAGAGGCGTGGGGGCAGCGACTGGTTCAGACTCCACGCCCAAGCCTACAGCAAAAAGCCTGCGTATGGACAAAAAATAAAAGTGAAGTTTCTCTTGAGGCGCCTTTGTTCCCAGTGACAGCTTATCTCTCTGGCCAGCCAAGGACGGGTCGAGGAATGTGGCGGCGGTGGTGGTGGTGGTGGTTATGCTTGGTGGTGATGGTGGATGGGGTGATGGTTGTCGTGTGTGTGTGTGTGTGTGTGTGTGTGTGTGTGTGTGGCGCAAGATGAGGCAACATTACATATCTAAGTGGGCAGAGAGAGAGAGAGAGAGAGAGAGAGAGAGAGAGAGAGAGAGAGAGAGAGAGAGAGAGAGAGAGAGAGAGCACCACTATCCTTCTTATAACACTCCCACCACATCATACCAGTCACAACACACGCACCACTAACCCACACCCTCACTACCCTCTCCCTTTTACGTACACTTCTACACACACACACACACACACACACACACACACACACACACACACACAATCAGTGACAGTCTTCCCTTCTGATCCTGGCTTAGCTTTTCCTCCTCTTATCGCTCTCTAAACTCACGCAGCACAGGAGGAAGAAGTGAAAGAAACCCTTATCTTTAGTCTGTGTCTGCTTTTATTATCACGCTATCTCTTATTGCTTTCGAGGCTATAAAAAAATGTTCCGGTAGTTTTACATTGGCGTTGCTTATTTCTACATCACCTTGAGGAGTTTGGGTTTTTATTTACGTTGAAGCACCAAGAATCTGGACACCTGAGAACAGTTCGTCAAACAAGACTGTCTGTGGCGTAGGAGAGGAAAGAGGATATTTAGTTTTGCGCTTATCTAAGAGTTTCCGTGATGTAAGCCAGTGTGATCTGATATCTGGCTTAACTCTCATTTCTTAACCACTGGAGGAATCGGGCCCTTAAGACATTAGTAAGGTTTATAGAGGTTACTGCTAAAAAATTGTCGTTCTCTCTTAAACAGAAAACGGAATCTTTATAGGCAAACTATGAAACTGTTGCTGCAGGGCCCGATTAACATTCCTTGGTAGGTGGTTTCACTTTGACGTCCTCAAGGTTAGGAGGCTCAGAGACGCTAGTGATGTGGTAACGAAATGAATGAGACGCAGCGTATCCAAGGCTGAGGAGAGTCGTAACCTTACCAAGCGAGTCCACGTACGTTAATAATGCGGAGGAGAGGAGGGGAGAGGGTAAGGCAAATGTCGCTCAGTCAAGGCTAATACATTTTTCGCTCCTGTAACTTCATGTATTGAAAAAAGGTGCGCAGTGGTGTGGCTCTCCTTGGCCTTCCTCAGTCTAGGCAGTGTGATGCGGAGGCTGGCTAAGCAGTGTGGTGGTGGCGGTGGTGGTGAGGTGACTAACTGGTTCAGTGGTGATAATGTTTAATTTCACACACACACACACACACACACACACACACACACACACACACACACACACACACACACACACACACACTCATCAAAAGGAGTAAACGAATAGGAAAACTTAAATGCTCATGCCGCTACTCTCTTTCTTTTCTCCTTCTTTCTCTTAGTATTAATGTGTCGTAAATGTATTTTACTTTTGCTATTGCTACTTTATTCTCCATTTTGTATGTATATAAAAAGAATGCGCCTCCTCCCTCATCACCCCCTCCCCAAACACAAACATTGTTCCGTCATCTTAACTGCGTTTCACTAGTTCCTCCTCCTCTTCTGCTTCTTCTTTCTCCTCCTCCTGCTCCTCCTCCTCTTCCTCCTCCAGTGTTCTAAATTCCTTCTCTGTATTCCTCTTAGTACTTTTCCTTCTTCCTTATCTGTCCATTCCCCACCACCACCACCCCCACCCCCACAACCATCACCCCCACCACCACTAACACTGACGCATCACTACAGGATCTTAAAACTTTTTTTCTGCTTTGAATCACACCCTTTCCTCCCTCTCCTGACACACACACACACACACACACACACACACACACACACACACACACACACACACACGCTCAAGGTGATCTACCCCAAGATTCAGAGAAGGAAGCTTTATAGATGTTTAACCTAACCTAACCTAACCTAACCTATAACCTAATCTCTGCTCTCTCTTCTCCCTCGCCAGACGCAGCAGCAAGGGGGACGCAAGAGGCACAGGACCGCCGTGTTCGTGGTGCTGGTGAAGGAGGTTCTGGCGCAGTACCCAGAAGCACACCTGGGTAAGTGACACACACACACACACACACACACACACACACACACACACACACACACACACACACACACACACACGTACACACACGATAAAAAAAATGAAAGGTGATTATAAGATGGGAGAGGGAGAGAGAGAGAGAGAGAGAGAGAGAGAGAGAGAGAGAGAGAGAGAGAGAGAGAGAGAGAGAGAGAGAGAAAAAAAAGGGAATTTAGACATGAGGGTTACACTAATAAGTAAACAAGTAAATAAAATGGATGATTATTATGATGGCGATGAGATGACATGCAGGAAGTAGAGAAGAAGAAATGGAATAAAGAAATGGAGGGCATAGTGAAGAATAAACAGGAAGAGAGGATCTAGAGGTGAAAGAAATGGAGAAGAAAAGGAGGAGGAGGAAAGGAAGAAGAGAGAACTGAAGTATGAGGACGATGAAGGAAATAGAGACAGAATGAATAGCAAGAGGAGGAATGTAAAGGAATGGAGATAAATGAAAAAATGAAAATGAAAAACAAAGAGGTAGAATTTTGGGTAGCTATGTATAAAAAGAGAAATGTAGAAACGAAAGATGAATAGCTATAAAGGAGATGAGGAGACGAAACAAGATAGCAGAGACTGAGATCAGGAGCGTTATAGGGAAGTGGGGAATGGAGAGTGTAGGGAGGGAGAGGGAGGGGCTGTTGTAGCGTTGTGTAAGAGGTCGTGTTTGTCTTGAAATAAAATGATTATAGTTGAAATTCTTGGCTCTGTTAGTGGGACATCAGGTTTATGTGTCTAATTTTCCTACCTGAGACACCACCACCACCACCACCACCACCACCACTACTACTACTACTACTAATAATAATGGCAGCAACATCAATAACAACACACTCCTCATTGAAATCTGTTGACCTAAACATCATGAAATCTATACCATTGCTACATTTACTTTATTTGCAGTAAAGTAATAATGATACTAGAAAATAATAAACAAACTGTACAAAGAAAAGACATTAGAGAGTCAACAGCATAAAAGTAAGCATATTAAAAACAGCAATAGTGAGCTTAGAAGAAAAAAATAACTTTCAAGCAAACTTTTCAAACAAATCAAAGAATCACGTGTAATACAAAAATATCCAAAACAACAACAACAACAACAACAACAACAACAACAACAACAACAACATCAGTAACAACACCATCAGCTCCACCCAAGCACACCACACCTGACTTAACCCTTTTCTTCTTCCTAACAGGTCGTCGCCGTGAATGGTTCTCCCTTGAAGACGGTCTGGCTCACCTGACGCGGAACCGCCCCCTACAGAGCGCCTACCTCAAGCAACTCAAGCTCACCTGACCCCCGTGCAGCCCTGACGGTGCACGCGGGGGAGAGCGAGAGGTGGGAGAGGCAGGGAGTGAAGGAGGGTTGAGGGAGGAGTGTGCGTGTAGCGAAGCACGACCTGAGGATGGCTTAAGAACAACCTGCTCCTCTCAGTCACTTGAGGGTTGTCAGCTGGTGGAGAGATAAGAGGCATGACCTTTCGCTTGTTGAGAAAGTCTCCTCTTCCTCCTCCTCCTCCTCCTCCTCCTCATTCTCCTACTTCTGCTTATTCTCCTAATCTTGCTCCTCGTCCACATCGTTACCATTGATTCACTCTCTTCTTCCTTTCCTCCTCCTCCTCCTCCTCCTCCTCCTCCTCCTCCTCCTCCATTTTCCTGAGGGTCCAGCGTGGTGGAGGATGGCGCTGGTGCTAGTGGTGCTGGTGGTGATAGTGGTGGTGCTGGCGTCTCCCTCTTGGCAGCTATAGCAAGGGAGGATGAAAATGATGACGCCCACGTCTTCCAAGAGAATATAGAACAGTTTACCAGTGAGTTGCAAAAAAGGAAGAAAACAGAAAAAGACTGACTTCGAGAAAAGTTGTTAAAAGGACGAACTTGACGAAAAAAGAGATAAACTGTGATTTCTCCAGGGAAAGATTTCGCTGATGGAAACATGACACAAGCTCTGAAGTGCACGTCAGAGCAACGCCCGGACTCTGTGAGGCGGAAAGCTTGGGTGTGACGCACGAGAACTGTTATGCATCCTTGAGTGAGCCAGGCGGGGCGAGGCGGCGGCCGGGGACTGACTGCTGACCACGCACACCCGCCCTCACCCCACACATCCCACACCCACACTCCACACATCAATGCTGACTAGGATTAGAGTATTGTTAACCATGTATCTTTAGACCAGGACAGATCCTACTCACAGGGACCAAGCAGACGCCCCTGTATGCTTCCTAAACTGTGTTCACTCCGGGTCGGGTTTCTGACTCCGTATAAATACCTTGTGTGCCTTATTAGTATAGCGCGTCCTTGCCTCCAGTGCCGCGAGGATCTGTGGCCTGTGGCGTGTCCCTGATGAGTAGGATTCGCCTGAGAGCCTCAGGAGGTGTGCAGGATGCTGGGCTGCTATTGCTTGGTGTCCTGCGCCGCGCCCCGGCTCATAGTACAAATGACACGAGGAACACACAAATTCCGTGAGAGGCAGCGGCTCGTGTGTCGCTCACTGGTCCTTCGCCACTCGCCTCTCCTCGGCCCTGACTCCACCTCACGCCCCGCAACCCGTCAGAACGGTGTCCTGAAGCTGGGGACATGAGGACGCATGGCGATCGAAAACTCAAACAGCTGCATTCCTCCAGGAGCCGCTGTGTGTCAGGGCGCCCTGGAGAAGTGGGATGAAGACCGCGGAGGACAGACGCGCTGTTACACCTTAGGAATCTTTTTTTAGATGCCAGGATACACATTCTATGTAACGGTCGCTAAACACACACTAGTGACTAGAGGGTAGCCATCCCGCGACTCACGTTTCTATACACATACGAGTAGGTATATATTTTTTGTACTGGATGTTCCTTTTCCTTTTATAGTTTAACAAATATTAAAATCTATAAAAAAGATATACCTAGTTATTTGTCTATCTATATACGTAATGTTACTCCAGTAGAAAGCGAAGATTGATGGAAGAAATGTGTCCTGTGTGTGTGTGTTTGTGCGTGTCATGTGTCTGTCTGATGTTCTTACCACCGTCTCCCCTCATCCACCCACCTACCTGGCTTGAAACAATAGCATCAGCAACAACAACAACAACAACAACAACAACAACAACAATAATAATAATAATAATAATAATAACAACAACAACAACAACAACAACAAGCACACCACGCATCTATCCCCTTATCCCGTCATCCACATCTCCATCACCTACCCTCTCTCCACCACATTCTTATTCTCATCTATCTCTACTCTCTCCCCTATCCACATTACCCACTCCCATCTTTCTCCTCTATCTCTTCCTTCACCCACCCTCTTCTCTTCCTCCTCCCATTCACTCTACCCGTAGGTATGAGATCACTGCCTTAAAAAAAGAGAAAAGAGAAAAAAAAAGAGAAATAACAATCACATGAACTATCTAGCAATATTTAGGTGGTGTGTGTGTGTGTGTGTGTGTGTGTGTGTGTGTGTGTGTGTGTGTGTGTGTGTGTGTGTGTGTGTGTATTACTATTAATTCGCCGCTAGGAAACACAATCAACACTTCCACTGATGGTTGGAGGGATGCATGTTAATTATTATTACTGTCGAGAGAGAGAGAGAGAGAGAGAGAGAGAGAGAGAGAGAGAGAGAGTATTGATGTAAGAAGGTATTAGATACAGTACTTACGGATGCCAAATATTTGTATACTTTTGTACGTGTGACAGATTCCGTGAAAAAAACATGAAAAGAAAAATATTTGTTACTTCATTATTAACTTGATTAGTCGTGAAAATACAACTTGTCCTGTGTGTGTGTGTGTGTGTGTGTGTGAGAGAGAGAGAGAGAGAGAGAGAGAGAGAGAGAGAGAGAGAGAGAGAGAGAGAGAGAGAGAGAGAGAGAGAGAGAGAGTGAGTTAACACCACGCCAAGTATGTTTGATTACTCACTATTTTATAATAAAGGAATCCATTTTGTTTGCTCTTTCATTTCTTCACCTTGGTTGTGCTGAGGTGGCAAGCAACACACAAGGCACAACAAAGCAGCATCCGATGAGTATGTACGAAATGAAATGAAAACGTTAAATAACTGAAGATCAAGTAAATGAAAATGAAACAAAAGTATGCATGAATAAGTGAAAATATAAATAAATTAACAAAGGTACTTGCCAACTATTCTCTCCTCCGTCAGTGGTGGGTCTCCTGCCGCTGCTGTCTCTCACGGGGGATAAACTTTTCCTGGCTTCTTCGTACATTGATCACTCTCCTTTCCTTGTTTTCTAGGCGCATACTCAAATCAAAACTGTCTCTCACCCACGTACGGTAAACACACAATATATGCACAAGCCTCTTTTCGTTTATCTTGTTTCCATGCACATCCTTCACTGTCCTCCAACCAACCCGCATTCACCTACGCATAATCACATCACATTATAATTGTTCTGTGTTTCTGGGCAGATTCACAGGTTAACAGATAGAAAGAAGACCAAAATTATAGTGGAAACACCAGCCATGTCCATATTTCAGTAAATTTCCGCATATAGTTACCTTTGGAATCTCCTAAGCGTTCCATGCACACACCAAGACACACACCCACACAGATATCACTCACACAAGACCACTAATAGCCGCTCACTGCTTGGAATGGCGGCGGAGTGGGAAAAGTAATGCCACGTTCTTATTATTATTTGCTCCAATGTGTACTACCTTTATATATGATACAAATAAATAGGTAAGTAAATTTCCTTGTGTGTTTTGAGGGATTTGATAATGCTGCTGTTTACATAATACGTCAACCAGATGGAGTGGAATGGGTGGAGTTTGCATCCCTGAAGAAAGGGCGTTCGTACTCGTAAGTTAAATAAAAACCAGAAAGAGTTATATAATCTTCTTGGGTGAGTCATCAGTTGAAAGCAAAACTGGTACTTGAATGTATTTATGACCAAACTTAGATAAAGCATAGGTACTTCCCACAGTCAACCTCAGGAATTGGTAAGCGGTAAGCGGGCAGGCGATGGAAAGGAAGAAGTCACGGGCGAGGGAAACGGAGGAGGGGGTAAACAGGCTGGCCAATCCTTGCAGTCACTTACATCACCAGTCAGTAACAAGGCGGGTGTTATTAAGTGAGTGTGCGTGTGTGTTGAGTAGCCGGGACAACGTACTTTTTTTCGTAATTTTCCCGTGAGGAGTGTACAGGACTATTATTGGTCCTTATTGACGTCAGGGCAGCGGCGGCCAGAACAAGGCACTCTGAACACGTCGGAAAGTAAGTGCCAGCATGAGTTAAATTGTATATTTATGTTATTTACTACACGTGTTCCTGGAGAGGCAAGAGATGTGTGTTAAGAGATCTTGGATAACAGTTAGTGATGCCTTGATCGCCTTGTTCTGTTCATTGGGGAGTAGGATGCGGTGAAGAAAAAACATAAGAACAACTAGCGATGGTAATCAATCATTGTTAGGCTGGTGGATCGTTAGTGGTGATGTGTGGAATGTAGCATGGGGTGATCTTGGTGTGATATACAAGTTTAGATCGATTATTGAGTGTGTTAATGGTTAGCTCATGAGTATAAAGGCAAGGTAGCGTATTAACTGTCTGGCGTTTTCTGCATGTGTGACGCCGCTCGTTCGCTCATTAGTTTGTCACCCTATCTCCTCCTTCCCTCTTCTCTTGCTCGTGTTCATCTTCGTCCTTGTCTTAACACTGAGGCGGCTGTAACTGGATCTTTCCTGAGTATTACCCTTCGCTTTTATGAAATATACGCGTTTTGACTATTAGTTATTAGTCAACGTAAGTCAGTAATGTCTAGCAGTTATACCTAAGTGACAATTAAACCACCAGAAGAAAAAATGAATGAATGAACGCGGAAGATAAATATAGGAAGAAGTTAATTAACGGATGCGGAAAAAAATAAAACAAGTACGCGTATGATAAGGGTAGATGTTAGTTAAGAACGACAGAAATGAGAGCTTGGTAAGGAAAAAAAAAAAATAATTGGAAACATAACCCACATACATGACGTCAGATTGAGTGAGGAGAGTAAAGGAAGTAACATGGATGGTGAATCGATAAAACAAGAGTGAAGCAAACCTAACCGGATGAAGATAGGTGGCTAAAGGCACATCGAATAATACCACAAGTTTAATCATCTACAATCTGAATTATCTATATATAAACAATTAGATTACGGAACGAAGAAGTTTGAGGAAAAAATGGGTAAAGAGAGAGAGAGAGAGAGAGAGAGAGAGAGAGAGAGAGAGAGAGAGAGAGATATTATTACCCCAGTTCGTTCTTGTTTACGTACATCATCCAGTCCTTACAGCGTGCTTTGATAAGTAGGATAAATAAGAATACATGAATGAATTTCCCTCAGCGATGCCTTCGTCTTTCGTCATTTCGTTGGCAACACTTACACTCTCTCTCTCTCTCTCTCTCTCTCTCTCTCTCTCTCTCTCTCTCTCTCTCTCTCTCTCTCGTCTTATTTTTCTTCCTCCTCCTTTTCTTCCTTGTTTTCCGCCTCTCCCTCCTCTTGCTACTCTCCCTCTTCTCTCACTTCCTTTTCTCCCTCATCTTCTTCCTCTTGCTCATCTTCCTCTTCCTGCCCATCAAAAATTTTGTTTACGCATCCTGACACATCCCTGACATTTATATCATCCCAGCGGGGCAGAAGTGCACGTATTTGCCCACGCTGTTACGTTAATTGGCTTGACTCTCAGGTAAAGCAGGGGTGGAGATGCTTGGTTGAGTGTTCTTAGTGAGGCTGGTGGCGAGTTAATGGCTGACCAGGACGGACTGTTTAGGTAGGTGTGTGTGTGTGTGTGAGTGGGTTTGGGGATAAGGGTGTGCTGGCGGCGGAAAGGGGATGGATGGGATGGTAAGAATTGAAAGGACTCTAGCAGAACTGACCATCTGTTTCTCGCTTATCTCTTCTTGTGGCACACTTGCTTTGGGAGGTAAATATAGTTTGTGCTTTGTGTAATCCAGAATTTTGCTGTTACGTGTGTGTGTGTGTGTGTGTGTGTGTGTGTGTGTGTGTGTGTGTGTGTGTGTGTGTGTGTGTGTGTGTGTGTGTGTGTGTGTGTCTGTGTGTGTATTGATACTCGACACACTGTATACTACACTTATTAATATATTTACGTATTTATTCACTTATTTACCCTACTCTCTACTCGCTGGCGACTCTGTACACGCCTACAAACATCGAACATCACGTGCAGCACACGCGAAGGCTCTGATTGTGTGGTAGCAGGCGTGGCGTCACCGTGAACCGCCTGAAGCGAGTGTGTGCCAAT
>NC_059292.1:26369042-26396542 GCF_017591435.1 Portunus trituberculatus | reverse complement strand
AGATATAACAATTTTAGTGTGTTCAGCAACAATAGAGAAGAGGCGATGGAAGTGTTTAGACTTTTTATCAACGGTGCCACAAAAAAAACATTGTTATATCGAGAAGGAAAAACACATTCAAATTATGTTATATTATATTTCCTGATTACTAAAATCTTTTACTTCCCGATGAGATAAAGAAAACAAGTCGCAAAAAGTTTTTTTTTTAATGTTTGGCGCCATAATTACGTTAAATTGGAAAATGCGATTAGTTATACTAAATATTCTTGACTATTACTACTTGGATCATGTTCCTTATATCCTTCAAGCCTTTCAACAAACAATAAAACAATCCGGGGCGAGCTAATAAAAACAAGCTATAATCCATATAGAAATTTTAATGTTTTCTTCGATAAACAAAACACAGCCAGATCCAATGTTATTAGGTCTAGAAACTTTTTTTCTTTGCTATTAATAAAACAGATATAAAAACCTTGCCAACTCCGTTAATTAACCAGAAAATCCTTATACCGTTTCGTCAATATGTTATTTTTTGTTATATACTCTGCTGGATGACTTCCTCTTTCCTCCCCCTTCACAATCCACCTCTTCCTTCTACCTCCTCCTCCTACACTTCCTCCTACACCCAAAGTCCTGAAAACACCCACCTAGAAACACAGAGGAAAACACTATGTATGTACAACGATAGATGTGGAGGTCTTATCTGTGGCGGGGCTGTGATTGGGCTGGGAGTGGTGTGACGAAGGTGGCGGGTGACTGGCGGGCCTGCTGGGCAAGTCGAGGCGCCAAAGATACATTGGTGTGGTGTTGTGTGGTGACTGTGTGGTGGTGGTTGTTATGGTGTTGTTCTCAATAAGCTTATGTGATTTTTTATAGTCCTGTGTTGTTGTGTGGTGTGGTTGTTTCGTAGTTGTGGTGGTGTGGTGGTGATAGTGGTGTTGTGGTCTGTGTAATTTGTATAGGGCTGTTTTGCGGTGGTGTCTTGTGTGTTGCAGTGGCATCTAGTGTGTTGTGGTGGTTTCTGGTGGTGGTGTGGTATGGTGTGTTGTGTTATGTGATGGTGTGTAGCATATGAGTGGTGTGTTGTGATGGTGGTGGTGGCTGTGGTGGTATGTTAACGCTACACTCTCAAAGTCAACTAGGCTGTCTATCTTTCTGTGTGTGTGTGTGTGTGTGTGTGTGTGTGTGTGAACGACCAATCACAAAGCTGTATAATTGCTATTTAAAGCCAAACTCTGTTGTTTACTCATTCCATCCTTTCACTTTTCCGTCTGTTGTCTCCTTTATTTATCTTTTATTTATTCATATAGCTTGTGTTGGCATACACACACACACACACACACACACACACACACACACACACACACACACACACACACACACACACACACACACGCGTAGTGTAAGTAGTGAAACAATAATGTTTTTGATGCAGCTGGTGGGAACAGGAACATCAGTACATCAGTAGATCGTGTGTTGTAGCCGTATGCTTATTTTCATGTTAAAGATATACAAGTGTACATTAAAACAACACCCACACCCAGGCCTCACGAGTCACGTGTCACCTGTGTAACCTGGGATGGGTCGAGTGCTTGGCTTTTCTTCTTGTGTGGTGTGGACACAAAATCAAAACTTGCTGTACAATGCAGTTGTATCAATTTAATAACCACGTGGCGTTCAAAAGCGTACCTCGCATCCAAGTCAAGTCAAAATAAATTCAAATAAAAATCAACGCTTATATTTGAAAAAAAAATGTGTTAGGAGAAAAGACAAAAGAAAAATGATGAAATAACCACCGTTCTTATAAATTCTGAGACGTTTATTTGCAATTTGACTCTTGATTGCAGAGATATAGAAATTCCAAACAAAAAAGACGGAAAGTATAAACTCATCTATTTTGAAAAAGTAGTGATAAAAAAAATAAAAAGACATAAAACTTGCCTTTCAAATAGTGAGGAACTTTAACTCTAATCAAATCGCTGTTGCAAAGACACATCAATTCCCAAACCAGATCCATTTTTCTAACAAACCATCCCTGTATCAATGAAATAAAACACTGATTGCCTTAATCCCTCTAATACTAGGACAGATTTTTACCTTGAAATTTGTTAACGGTTAGACCATTTTAATGACATTCGGAAGGGTCTATGGTGGTCACAGGCTTCCCTATCTTAGTACCCCGCATAATTTTCTGAAGCGTGAACAATCACCAAATAGATAGTAACCAGAATGAATAAAGAAACGTCATGGTACTCAATAGGATTAAATTACGTACTTATTCAAAACTGATACGCCCAACGTGGGGCTCGAACCCACGACCCCGAGATTAAGAGTCTCGTGCTCTACCGACTGAGCTAGCCGGGCTTGTAAATTGAGGCAGAAGTATGTTTGATAATATTACCACATAAGAGGCAACATGAGATTTTTGGTCTGATTTACAGGAAGAACGAGAAAGAGCTTCGTTATTGCAGCTCACCATATTCTTATTTCCTTGCTGTTTCCTTTATGCTCTTGCAGTTTTCCTTACTTTCTTGTGCAGTCTAGTGGGAGATGTTAGGACTTTCAAAGGCATTTTTATGAGTCTAAGTGATGGTTTGAGTAGTATCAGAGAGAGAAAGTAGCTTGTATGAAAACTATTAGTCCCTATATTAATCATGATGCGTCACTAAGTAACAATGTGGTTTAATCGTGTTTAGTACTCCAGTGAACGATTGTATGCCAATTTAGTGAATTATGATATATCTCAGTGTATCATGACATATTCAGATGTAGGATGATATAGTTAAGTTTACCATACGAGTAACACAACTTAGTGAAGCATGATTAAGTTTTGTATGATACAATGTAGATTAGTTTACCATACGATACAACCATTTTCTGTGAAAACTCAAATACTTGAATTTTAAAGGTAAACTATGACAATACAAAGTCAAAGTAGAACACTGTGGGAATTACATCCGCAGTGTTGGTATCAGTAATGTGAAGAGTGTTGAGAAGAGATGCTCCACACGTGTATACAGAGAGGTTAGTTAGGGAGTGGCAGGTGTTGGTCTATTTTATTGTGTGTTTACTGTTGTGAGAAGTTGGAAAGCGAGTTTTTTCTTCTTATATATATATATATATATATATATATATATATATATATATATATATATATATATATATATATATATATATATGTGTGTGTGTGTGTGTGTGTGTTGGAAACTTTACCGTAAATAACCTGAACCTCGAGATGCACGTGTGCAGAAGGCCAACTAATTAGTATTTTTGCAGCTCTTGAATTTCACATGACACATTCAGTGTCGCACCCTTGTGCTGTGGACGTCACACCTATGTGGTGACAGCAAGACAATCATTAGAAAATATGAGCTTCAAGAATTCCCTGCGTAAAGAGGAAGTGAAATACTCTTTGCTCTGAGGTTTGTGGCGCGTCACGGCGGCGCGTGTGAAAGCTGTGAATCACAGGTGTGTTGTGATGAACAACACCTGTTCTCAACCCCTTCAATACTGGGACGCATTTTTACCTTGATTTATTGCGTATGATTAGACGATTTTATTGACATTAGTAAGGATCTTTGGAGGTCAGAAGATTAATTACTAGAGTCTTCACAGTTTTAATACCCATACAAGTCTCTGAAGCTGTATAACATCACGAAATAGTAACCAAAATTAATATAATAACGCATCATGTTAGAGAAGATCTTTAAAATTCATAATAAAATTAAGGGGGTGTAGCTCAGTGGTAGAGCATTCGACTGCAGATCGAGAGGTCCCCGGTTCAAACCCGGGCGCCCCCTGCAATTACAAATTTTGACATTTTGAACCAGGCCTTCTCGTGAAGCTGACGCTTTCGTCACGTGACAAGAGTGCTAGAAATAAATGATTCACCTTAGACCCTTTTCTTATCCAAGATCAAAACTACAATACTTGCTGCCTGGGGGTTCTGTGGTGACCTTAGGGCCAGAGCAGAACCCCGATTCAGATCCAGTTCTCGCCCCGCACAACCCAGTACCGTTCCTCTGCCAGAGCAGTCTGATCAGAGTGTGCTGTTCGTGAATACAATGATTTAAGTTTGAGTTGGTAGTCAAAGGGGGAACGTATTCTGTTCCTTACATGCGCCGCAGCGATATCCACACACAGCTGACGTGCTGGTCTTGTTGTGCAGATGTGGGTGGGAGGGGCTAGCTGGGTGATGACTTGTGGGATGTGGGGGAGAAGTGAAGCCAGTTCTGAATCGTCAAGAGACTGTCTGTGGTGTGAAGCCAGGCAGCAGCAAGCAAGGAGAAGGCCGCTGCACGTCAGGAGAGGAGAGTGTGATGCTGGGAACCAACAACACTGAACAACATGAACCAAAACGTGCATTAGTAGTAGTAGTAGTAGTAGTAGTAGTAGTAGTAACGGTAGTAGTAGGAGTAGTAGTAATAGTAATAGTAGTAGTGATTATAATAATGATAAAAACAATGATGACGATGATAGAGACGAGTCATGATAAAGTGAACGAGTGGGACTCCGAGAACGTAAGACAAGAAGTACAAACGCGGCAAGACAAAACGCTAACACAGATCCGTTGAGTCGCCAAAAGATTCGAGCGGAGTGAACAAGTCTTTCTCAGTTAACAGTTACGCGCGGCGGTGTCAATCGACGTTCAGTTCGGGCCTCAATACGTTGCACGTTGAGCGTGGAAGGCGCCGTACGCGGCCGCCTCCCACGTGATCACCAAGGGACGCCCGTCGCTCCCAAACACCCGCACGGAGGGCGAGGGCCAGACGGGCACCCTGTCGGTGGCCAGCGGTTCTTCGGTAGTCGCAACGAGCCGTGCCTCGCTCTTCGCACGCGCGGTTAATGCCTTGCGGCGGGCCCGGCGCCGCCTCGTCGCGCTAGTGCCGCCGTGAGTCGCTGCGGCCGTGGGAGCCTCAGGCACCAAGGCACGCCCGTCGCTCCCATGCGCCCCGACGTGTGGCGCGGGCCAAACGGGCGTCTTGTCGGATACCTGAGGCTGCTCGGTGCTGTTGCTGTCGTCGGCGGCCGCTGCCGCAGGAGCCTCATTTTCTGTGGAGGCCTTTCGAGCTGCAGCAAGGGCCTTGCGGCGAGCCCTGCGCCTCTGTGTAGCGCTTATCTTAACGACTGTAGTGGCCTCATTCTCTGTTGAGGCTCCTGTGTCGCAGTTAACGGTCTCGTTAATGGGGAGGCAGCTGACCGGAGCGAACACGTCTAAGCCCTTTTCCTCTGCCTCGTCCACTTCTTCAGCCCAGGTTTTGACAACCTTGGACTCCATTTCTTCCTCCGCCATCTCCTCGTCCTTCTCTGCCTGCCGTGCCTCCCCCACATCCTCGGCAGCCACCGCTGCGCTGTTTACATCTTCGACGATTTTATCTTCGCCAATTTCTCCAGCAGTCATGACGTTTCCGTGTTCCTTGCTTTTCTGACGGCGCCCTTGTTTCTTCCTCCTAAAGAGTCTGAGGAACCACCCGAAGCAGCCGCAGCAGCCTCGGGTGTGTTCCTCATCCACTGCCTGTCGTGAGGGTTTCTTTGGAGACATGTTTCCTGTCTTGTACTTTACTAACAGACCCTCGGAACCATGGCACCCTCGGTGCTAAAATTTTAGGTTACAGAAGCGATGCGAATGTTTTGCTGATTGGCTGAGCGACGCCTCACATCAAGCAACTGATTGGCTCAGCCGCCTCACTCAGCTCCAAGCTGCCGGGATGCACACGTGTCACAAGTTGATATTGGATTTGTTCAAGACAGGTGAGAGCTGGAACATCCTCACTAAACCAGAGGTGAATGAGGTTCCGCTCCATGCCATGATGAAAGCCAGTGTGTGTTTGTGTGAGGGTAAGAGAGATTGAAAAAGGGCTCAAATACAAGAATATGGAAATACACGTGGATAAAAACAGTGTGATGGAAAACAGCGATCCGTCACAGCAGTTCCCGCCTCGAGTCACGAGAGAGAGAGAGAGAGAGAGAGAGAGAGAGAGAGAGAGAGAGAGAGAGAGAGAGAGAGAGAGACTCCCAGGACACTTTTCTTGATATAGGAACAGTAATTTTTGAACAATTCTAGTAAGCCTTTTTTATTTGTCTTTTTCTTTTGGCAGTTTTCTTTGTGACAGTGTTCCAGAATCCTTCTTGGGTAATAAAAGATAGAAAAGAAAGAAGACAAGAGCTATGAAAAAAACAGCCTAAGCCTTATTAAGATGACAAGTAATTATCAGAATGTAAACTCTAAGGCGACTCAGGTGAGGAGGCTTAATTATTTTGATACCTGGTGTCTCTCTCTCTCTCTCTCTCTCTCTCTCTCTCTCTCTCTCTCTCTCTCTCTCTTTGAGGAGGCTTAATTAGTTTGATACCTGGCGCTCTCTCTCTCTCTCTCTCTCTCTCTCTCTCTCTCTCTCTCTCTCTCTCTCTCTCTCTCTCTCTCTCTCTCTCTCTCTCTTAATCTACCTCTCTCTCTCTCTCTCTCTCTCTCTCTCTCTCTCTCTCTCTCTCTCTCTCTCTCTCTCTCTCTCTTTGAGGAGGCTTAATTAGTTTGATACCTGGTGCTCTCTCTCTCTCTCTCTCTCTCTCTCTCTCTCTCTCTCTCTCTCTCTCTCTCTCTCTCTCTCTCTCTCTCTCTCTCTCTCTCTCTCTCTCTCTCTCTCTCTCTCTCTCTCTCTCTCTCTCTCTGCTCAGCGTAAGAAAGATCAGTTTACCTTGATGCTCGGAACAGATTCTCAGTATTGTTGATAGTGTTACCTTTTTCTGCAGCAATGTCGTCTTGTGTCATTTAAGGGAAAAGGTTTGGCCTCCGTAGTAATTATTAACTATTACACCCCCAAAACACTTCAAAATAACATCTAATTCATCCCGTGCGTATTATCTAAAGAGAAGGTGAATGAAAGAGAAGACCGTATGATTTATTCAATATGTTTTTATTAATTAATGAACTCGAGCAAATGTTCAACGGGCGAAGCAGAACAACAACAGCTCCTCAATGAAGACACTTGGGCCAGCAGTGCACCGAGAGACAGCAGCGGGGGGTGACGCAAGCTGGCAGTGTGTGTGTGTGTGTGTGTGTGTGTGTGTGTGTGTGTGTGTGTGTGTGCGTGGGTGTTTTTTGTGTGCGCTGCGCCTTAACTCTAACCTTAAACATAGCTCCGTAACAAGTGAACGCCTTAAAAAATAATACCAAAACACTGGAACACAGACACAGCCACTCATGGACGAGACAAAACGTGACACATAAAACCTGACACATGACACCAAACGGGAGGGAGTTTTTCTTTTCCCTCTGCTACATTTCTGCTTTGCTCCATCTCCCGTACAGGTTATGTTGAGAGAGAGGCGTGATGGGAGGAAGGTTGGCATTAAGATTGACCCGTGTAGTGTGGGTGGAGCGGGTGGAGTGGGTGGACTGGGTGAAGGAGAGGCCGAGTAGTGGGTATGTGCAAGATTGTGTTCCTTGACTTTAGATGCTACACGTCTTTAGCGATTTGGACGGGACAGAAGAAAGAAGCAGCTCGGTGCCCAAATTGGTGTTCCTGTGAGGCTTGCTTGGCTACAGCACTTTTTTTTTTTTTTTTAACAAGAAACACCGTATAGTTTAGAAATTAACTACGTAGAAATGAAGCATAGGAGACGCCTGATTTTCCAGACCTATACACATCGATGAAACTGTTCGTTCTTCTGTATAGTTTTTACACTGTTGTTAATGGATTGGGCAGATAGAGAAGATAAGAGAAAAAAGATAATGTGTTGATAGTTTTTCCTCAATTACTATGAAAATGTAGTGAGTGTGAAGCAAACCTGAGGGTGGCGGAACCTGCATGGTCATGATTCCAAACAGTGCAGCGGCGGACTGGCCCAGGTGATGATTATGCTCATGTTTGAATTATGGCACAGTACAAAACCCACAATGAATAATGACGATTGACGCTATCATACCCCTCCCCAGTGCAATGAAACGTCAACTGATGTTAAACCACAGACAAAACCGCAACCTGTCGGCATCACACAGCACCACTTGTCCAACTTGCTCCAGTATGGTTGTGATTGTGTGATTGATCCTGCCGCGGTGAGCTAAGGGACCTTGGCTGAATGTTGATGATGAGTGGCCCTTGCTGATGCGTAATCCCTCCGTCAGGCCAAACATGTGAGACTGTCGGACAAATACATGTATACTGCGTGATGAAGACTTGGAAAACAGACTGAGAAAAAATCGGTGGCGGAGCAAACAAGTGTGGCAAAGGAATTCTGGGAGCCATTAGCGTCATTCTCACAGTGGTGGTTTGGTATAACACGTCACCCTCTGACCTGACCCACAGTGACTGGCTTAGTGGACTGATGGCTCCCTTCATCACAACACTGTAAGCAGCATCATGGTCACAAGATCGAAACACGCTGCTCTCCTCTATTGTATGGCTTGAAAAATTGTTCTGTCCGTTAAGAAAATTGTCATAATACATTTACTGTATTAGCAGAATGTCCTGTGAAGGAGCCTTGCTGGTACTACCACGGCATAATGCTACATATCACCTCCTCCACCATCACCACCTCCGCTATCATCGTTCCCATTCTCACTACCACCACCACCATCCGGAGGCACATGCCGGTGTTCTTTCCTTCAACCTCAACCTCTCGCCTTCAATAATGTAGCTGTGTTCGTCGCTTTTTTTGCGAACTTTACACCTTGTTGACAATGCAGCGCCAGGTAAAGAAATCACTAAAACTCTGGGAACAAAATTCACGAATTAAAGGAAGAAAAGTTTAGAGGTAAAATTCGCGAAGAAAATTGAGGACAGTGTTTCGAAGTAAGAGTTGAAGGACGGAAAAATGAGTGTAAAGATTCCCATGAACCTGAACCGCTCAGTGTGCTCCGCCCCCTCGCCTGGGAGCCATAGCAGATGGGCGGGCGGCACCGGCAAGAGAGTTGAGTAAGAACATGATGGACTGGTAATATGACTGACGCCAGGACACACAACAGCCGTGACTCTAAGTGTAATGTTGAGCATAACGATACATATCATCAGTGTAACGATACATCTTAAGTATAACACCAAATACAAGTAAAAAGAAAAGGAAATACGAAAAAATAACACTATTGTCTTATGCAAAACACTTGCACTACACCATTGTGTTTGTGTGGCTGTACAGTAAGTAAGTAACTCCCCATTCGTGTGTGTGTGTGTGTGTGTGTGTGTGTGTGTGTGTGTGTGTGTGTGTGTGTGTGTGTGTGTGTGTGTGTGTGTGTGTGATCAACACTCGTTAAAAGTCTATTTATATAAACGTTAAGAAGAAAATAAGTTAGAAAAGACGAGGCTCCCTTTTTCGTCACCCTGCCTAAGCTTTCGGAGGCGACAGCGTGTTCTTGGCGCCGTGCACCTTCGCCACCTCCACCTCCTTCCCCTCTGGCAGGTCGATTCCCTCGCTTCCCTCACCATCCTCGCCCTGCGCAGCATTGTTCATCATCAGCTGGATGCTCTCCTTCATCTTCTCCGTGGCCGCGCGGAACGTGTTCGTCATCTTCTCCTGTAGAACAGAATATGTGTGGGATTATAATTATGGAGAGAGAGAGAGAGAGAGAGAGAGAGAGAGAGAGAGAGAGAGAGAGAGAGAGAGAGAGAGAGAATACAAAAAGCCACTCCCACTCTCCTTCATATGGTACCAGAATGACCTTGGACTTAAAATTAGGGGCCAAGAAATATAGAACTACGGCTGTGAGTTGTGTGTGGCTGTGGCTGATGTGGTGGTGGTGGTGGTGGTGGTGGTGGCGGCGGCGGCCAGTGGATGGTGTGCCAAGCAGGGCGAGGCCGTGGACTGAGCGGTCACGGTCCTTGCAAATTATGTTGGTTAGAATATTTCCCGTCCTGGTTCTAAGTATGGCTGCTGGGAGGGAGTCCGTTTTGTCAGTGGTAGGTTCAGAGTTCTGCCCTTGAGCCTTTTTTTCTCCCCCTTTGCCTTCATCCCTGGCCAGCGTGTGGGGCGCCGCGTGAGTGGTCACTGTTTTGGTGGCGCCGCTGCACCTGTTTGGCCCCTGCCTGCTTCATCACTTGGTGCTTGTTTTGCCGCCACAGGAAGACGCGTGTTTGTGAAAATTATTATCTTGTTTTTAGCGACAGAGGAGACATGAGGGTGAGACGGAAGAGACAATTGAGGACAGAAAAGACGTGCTTGTAGAAATTGTTGTTTGTTGCTCAGTGCGGACTAATTATTAGGTAGATTTCTTGTCACACCTTTGTTTATGTATCCTTATGGGGTTCTGTTCTTCAATTTATTCGATAAGTTCCATCTTTTTTGCATTTCTTAATTAAACGACATGTGACCTCTTTTATTATTTTCTATGAGTTTCGAATCTGTCACGTGTTCATTAAAGGAATACAAACGTGTCAAGGAGAAAGAGTGAGTTATAATATCTAAAGAAACGAAACGAATATCAGTCCCGAAATGTGTTGATAACTCGTAGATTTCTCGACACTGTTTCCTTCGAGTACTGTGAGTCATAAGAGGATCAGAGTGAGGGATGGGAAAGGTCAAAGTCGCCTTCTCCCTTTCAGGTTCATCTTTATGACTGAGGTACAGAATATAAAGAGTCGGGAAAAAAACAAAAACAAACATAACATTATTAACTTATAATTCAATAATTTGCAAGATTTCTCGACATTATTTTCATGAAGTACAACTCGTCAAATCTCGGAATCAATTATTTTCACTTGAATTTTTTCACACTTTTCTTAATTACTAACCACGGTGAGACATGTTTTCTTGTTTTACATTTCCAAAGATCGCACAAGCCACAACTCGCATAATCTATCCTTTTAATCATCTTTCTTATAGGTGCTTATAACGACTCCTCGTGTTATTTTTATTAATGGATATATCGCAGAGAAAGGGTTAACATCTAATAGGTTTCCAATGATCTTTTACTTCAATGATCTTTCTTCCTATACAACCCTTCACGTCCCTATATATCGTGCAAACCAAGAGTCACCTGCACTGTAAATCATAGGAAGACCGAAATGAGTAATGAGAATGATCAATTTGGCTTTGTTCCCTGACAGATTTCCCCTCTTTCGTAACAAAAAAGACTGACCTGTATGATATTGATGCACATAGCGGTGAGGGCGAGGCCGAACACCAGGTAGACTGTGGTCATCATCATGAAGGCGGGATGCTGCAGGGGAGAAAGTTAGTGGTCGTCAGTGGTTGTCAGTGGTGGTGGTTGTAATGATAAGATTTATTTATTTTTATGTAAGAAGGAAATCCGGCCAAGGGCAACAAAAACTGTCATTAAAAAAAAGGCCCACTGAGGTGCCGTTCCCCAAACAGGTTGAAGGAAATGTGGTCAGAAGGGGACTCTCAGGATGGTAAAGGGATCATCTTTTTTTTTTTTCCGATTTCAAATTTTGTGTGAAGAATGTACTGTATGTGTAGTTAGATGCAGGTAGCTTTGTGTGAAGGAAGAGAGTTGTCTTTAGAGGGCAGGCTGTGACTCTCCCCTTGTGTTGTGAGACATAAAGGGAAACGTTGAGAGAGGTCACAGCTGGTTTTAATGATAAGTTCACATCACCCTCTGAACCAGTGCTATTAGACCTCACTGGGAGTAATTATTGTGTCTACTGCCTCCTCCTATATTGGTGGGGTGGTTAGGAATGCAGTTAACTTCATCAAGTAGGGGGAGGAGAAAGAGAAGGAGATGAGGGAAAAGAGGAAGAAAGAACTGAAGAAGAATGTGATAGAGAAAGTGAAGAAAAAGAAAGTAGAAAGAAGAACAAGAACAAGAAGAAAAGATAGAACAATGAAAGAAGAATATAGATAAAGGAAATAAAGAAAAATCAATGAAAGAAGGAAAAAAATAGTAGTAATAATAAGAAGAAGAAAAGAAGAAAAATAGAAGAAGAAGAAGAAGAAGAAGAAGAAGAAGAAGAAGAAGAAAAAAAAAAGAAAAGAAGAAGAAAGGACTATGAAAGAATAAAGGAACAAAAAGAAGAAAAAAGAAAAGAAGAATGAGAATAATGATAAGAAGAAACAGAAGAAAAAGAAAAATGAAAAAAAGAAAGAAAATGAATAGGAAGAAATTAAACAGCATGAAACCACCACCACCACCACCACCACCACCACCACCAACAGCAGTAGCAGTAGTAGTAGTCCCTTTCCCAACCCACACAACCCTCCGTAGCATCCCTCTCCTCCCACGCCCCGCCAAACACTCACGTCAGGCACGTAGTCACCGAAGCCAATGGTGGTCATGGAGATGAAGATGAAGTAGAAGGCTTCGAAGTAGGTCCAACTCTCCCACCTGGCAGAAGAAAAAGAGAGATGGAGATGGAGTTGGTTAGATTACTATATGGTGTAATGTTTTTTTTGAGTTTTTTTATTTTTATTATCGTTATTATTAGACAAGATTGTGTACGAGAGAGAGAGAGAGAGAGAGAGAGAGAGAGAGAGAGAGAGAGAGAGAGAGAGAGAGAGAGAGAGAGAGAGCACATTTCTTAATAATGAAAAAAAAAAAGTACAGCAAACGGGAATCGAACTCGCAACCTTTTGAACTACGACGCAAGTACTTTACCACTGAGGCAACCAGAGAGAGAGAGAGAGAGAGAGAGAGAGAGAGAGAGAGAGAGAGAGAGAATTATTACAGCAATTATTAAATTACACTAATTGCCTAATTTCTCCTTAACTCGTACACAGCGCAGTGATTACATAGTGAATTTAGCGCTGTGTGTCAGAAACCTAATTAGATGAACGTAAATATTCCAGGAGGGGTGTAAAGCACAGGATTAAGGAAGCTTAGCCCCTCTAACGGTAAGCAATTATCATCTTCCTTCCCCGTTCCTCATTAACCGCTTCACTACCATAACGTGCTTCCATATACATTTTGCTTACTATTTGCTGATTTCATACAGCTTCAGAAATTTATATGGGGTATTGAAATAGTGAAGACTGTGGCCATTAATCTCCTTCTGACCTTCATAGAGCCTTCTTAATGTCAATATGTGTTTTATCGTACACAAATCTCAAGGGAAAAATGTGTCCAGTATTGAAGGGGCAATACATCAAGTGAGTAAAAGAAAACAGGAGAAGTTAGATAAACATGAGAGAGAGAGAGAGAGAGAGAGAGAGAGAGAGAGAGAGAGAGAGAGAGAGAGAGAGAGAGAGAGAGAGAGAGAGAGAGAGAGAGAGAGAGATCTTCTGGTGTTGGAAGGAAGGAGCTTCATTCATTAATTCATAAGCTGAGGAAGATGGATGAACGCCAAGTAAAGTAAGCCTTAAAATCGCTGATGCTCGTTCCGTAAATTGAAACTAACGAACGTATAGAATAGCGAAAAGTGTAATAGGCGAAACTGGTGAAGGGAAAGGAAATTGTAAGCTTGTTGTGTATTAAGATGATGTGACTCGCTATGTGTAGAAAGAGAAGAAAGAAAAGGTTATATTTCGATCTGACGATGTATTGTGGAATGATCTGATGCTTCCATGTAAGAAAGAGGAAAAAAGAAGAGAGAGAGAGAGAGAGAGAGAGAGAGAGAGAGAGAGAGAGAGAGAGAGAGAGAGAGAGAGAGAGTAGAAATCGTACTTTTCTTTCACTATAACAATAACACTAGTAATCATACACCTCATTTTGTTTGTTACGTCAACTTTTTTCTCATAAGTCAAAGTTAGAATAGACAAATAGAGGATGGAGAAAAGGTTTCCTCATTGCCATTATCCACTTCATAATAAAAAAAAAGAAAAAAAATACTGAGATGTTACCTAGGTGTTCTTTTCAGAACAATCCAAGTCAAAGCAATGCGAAAAAGAAGGAATTGAAGAGATTAGTGGAATTAAATACCTCGGCTTCATTTCGCCCCACTAAATTCAACCAGTCGTCCAGTATTTCTATCAACACAACACATCTCCATCAGTAATTGACTTTAGTAACTTAATTGTGCATTCTCAAATAATATCTTGGACATCACCTACACAAGAACACAGTGTGATCTCTACCTGCTGTTGTTTTCAATAATTAAGTTACTCACTATGAACGTGCAGCGTGGGTGGAGTGTGGGTGTGGCGGACGGGTAGGAAGGTGGAAGGGGATTTAGGGGATGATCCATCTGGATGACCAATAACATGTTTTGGGATGGAGGGAATAGGGATGGAGGGTGGGTTAGTGAAGGTAATAATGCAGAAGACTCATTCACTGATTAGTCTCCAGGGCCACAATAACAGAGCCACTTATCGCTGGTATATAGAGGAACATGTGTGAAAGAGGGCAACGTAATCTTTTTGTTTCACTTTCACGCTATCTGTTCTTCTAATCTTGTTAATTGCACGACTTCTTCACTGTACAAGATGTTCTACTTTTTTCTTCTTCCCTTTTCTGTTCACGTTTTTAATGCAAGAGTTAACTAGTATTCACACAGTCATTCATTCAACTGTATAAACATACAGTCAGTCAGTCAGCCACTCACACATATACCATTGTTCTAACCAGCAAGCCATACAGTTAGTCACTCAGCCAGGTATCCTTCCACTAAGCCAGTCATCCATACATTCACTCAGCTAGCCATCCACTCAGTAGTCAACCATCCACTCAACCACCCAGACATGCACTAATCTAGCCAGCTATCCACTCTGTCAGCCAGCCATCCACTCAGTCATCCATAGAGCCAGTCAGTCAGCACGTACATGGTGTAGATGACGCAGCCAATCATGATGTAGACGAGCAGGATGAACAGCGCCAGACTGATTGGCAGGTTGAAGTTGTCGTCCACGAGGGCCTCCAGTGTGTCGTCAGATTGCGGTGTCTCTGCAGGCATCTCCTTCCTCCTGCATATGGTAGTCGAGCACCACTGGCACGTCTTCCGCCACGCACTCTGTTGGGGGAACGTGTAGCTGTGTGTTAGGGCTGGAGAGGGAAATGCATGTGGATGCTTTGGTGTATACGAAAACAAGAGTCTGTTTTTTGCTGTTGGGACCCTTTTGAAGATATGAAATGAGTGGCAACAGGAAATGCTTAGGATCAATAGTCGCGATAATGGAAGAAATAACCGATTCCAGATTGATCAAGTTAGATTTAAGAAGTGATATGAAAAAACACGCAAATAGAAGTTTCTAGAATGTGTTATTGTATTTCCTGGAGAGAAATTCTTGACTCGGACGAAACATGCATGTAAAACGCCTCAGAAGCGATGATTTTTTTTTTTTATTTAGTAAACGCTTTTTATTTTTATTTTTTTTTTTTTTTTTTTTTTACTTTTGTCGACTTTCGTTAACCTTGAGATCACTGTAATAAATTGATGAGACGGACATATACAAAAAAAAAAAAAAAGAAAGAAAGAAAGAAAAACACCTATTTTTGAAACTGTAGAAAAAACCCCCACATCTTTCAAAAGTTATAGATTATTATGAAAAGGTTTGACTTGTAGGGAAAGAGTTAATGATAAGAGAAAAAAAAATAAAATAAGGGTGGTATTTACATTAAAATTCCCTTCCCCCTGCGATTTCTTTGACCCCGAACACTTGATATCACGAAAATGACAGAATTAATGAACTTCACTATGATAACTTTATGCAGGATTCATTTACACTCAGGATTATAATGGCTCATGGCTCCAGGGATCGTGGGTTGGCTGAATGAACGCAGAAGAAAACCAGAAGTGCGTGAAGTGTCTGTCTAATTTTAGGAGTGACTATAAAAGACAAACCTAAAAAAAAAAAAAAATGACGCACTCTTAGTTAAACAACACTCACATTTTTATCATAATTCCTCTTCTTCATTTTGCTTATTTTACTCCTGTTTTGTTTATTATGAATGTGGAAAGTAATTCTTGTTTTCAGGAGAGTAATTATTATATTTTCTGTGCATTGTAATAAGTGTTTTGTGTGTGTTTGGAGAATATGATAGTGCTTTAGTGTCTACATTTGTTTCTCCTTGTTTCCTGTACGCGTTGATGAAATATAGTTGGGGCAAAAAATGGAAGAAAAGGTTCAGTTTAGGTTAGGTTAGGTTACGGTTGTCTCTCTGAATAGCAAAATTGGCGTTTTTATTATGTTTTATGGTAAAGTTACTGTTTTCATTCTTATTCTCCTTCATTTTACTGGGAAGTGTTAACCGCTTCAATACTGGGACACATTGTTACCTTGAGATTTGTGTAGGATTAGACCATTTTATTGACATTAGGAAGGGTCTGTGGAAGTAAGAAGATTAATGGCCACAGTTTTCACTATTTCAATCCTCCACATAAGTTTCTGAAGCTGTATAGAATCACTAAATAGTAAGCAGAATGAATATGGAAACGCGTCATGGTACTCAAGGGGTTAAGGAAGGTAGCAGAGTAGAAAGCAGAGTAGAAAGGCAAAGTTAGCATCGAATTTCATAGTAACAATTTTTTTGGAGTGTGGTTACTGAAAAAAAATGTGTCAGTAGTTTTATATCAAAATTTCCTCTTGTTTGCGTGGCTGTGTTCAAAAAGTGGTAGGGACGGGAAAGTGAAATGGTTAGAGTCAAGTTGGTAGAGCCGTGACGGGATGTGAAGAAGATAGAAGGAGGAATGCAAGGATACGATCAGATGGATAGAAGGAGGTAGCGTTGAGCTGAGACAGGTGTAGGAAAGATGAAAGAGAGCCAGGGATATGATAAGAGGAACGGAAAGGATGTAGGCAGGGATATGAAGAGCAAGGGGCAGAAGGCAGGTAAAACTGAGGCAGGGATATGATTAGAGGAATAAAAGGGAAGGAGGCAAGCTGGGATGTTGAGAAGTATACCAGAGAGTATTGGCGAGAAGGAATTCGTAAAAATTAGTAAGAGTGAAGAAAGATAGCGAAAATTGAAGGACACGGAGGATGGTAGCCAGCGAGGGAATACAGGGTTAGATCACACACACACACACTCACTCACTCACTAAGGAGGAAGAGGGGAAACACAACAAGGAGGAGTAAGAGAAAGAAGAGGAGGAAGTGGTTTCGGTGTGTGTGTGTGTGTGTGTGTGTGTGTGTGTGTGTGTGTGCGTGTGTGTGCGTGTGTGCTTTTAGATAATGAAGAAAGAAGAAGCCGGAGAAGGAAAAAAAAAAAAAAGAGGGATGAGGTCAAGCTGCGAGATGTCTGGAGAGGATGGATGAGGACTCGAGGGGAAAGAAGACAAGGAAAAATCACAGAGAAATGAAGGAAGTAGGAAAAGAAAAAAGGGAGAAAAGTGAACGGAGAGGAGAAGAAAGGGAAGGAAGAGAACGAAGTGGAAGATTATCCCGAGGAGGAGGAGGAGATGAAGAGATGAAAAAGAAAAGAAATGAAAAGTATGATAAATGATGACGAAAGAAATCAGAGAAGAGGGAGGATGGAGAAGGGGAAGGAAGAAGAAGATGGCGAAGTGAGCGAAAGTGAGCGAAGAATGGTAAAAAAAAAAGAAAAGAGCGGAAAACGAAAGAAAGAGTAAAAACGCAGTAAATATAAAAAGTTAGAGGACATGGAAGTTGGAAGGAACACAAAGGAAGAACATGTGGGAACAAACTAGTTATATTTGGGTGTTTCGAGACAGGATGTAACACTGATTCAAAGACAAGAGGAGGCAAAGGTGAAGGCTCTCTCCCCTCCTATCCCCGTTACTGTTCCCTCGAGCAGTGACAAACATAACAGGAAATGATAAATAATGAAGAAACAAACATAAGTATTTAAAAATTGTATGTGAATATTGATAAACAAAGCGGTATAAAATTTCTCACTGCTATGATAACTATAAAAAATGATGATAAAAAAAATGTATGAAAAAGAAAAAATAAATAGAACTACAAACTGTTGAACGATTAAGATTGCTTTTTGAAATACGTAACTTTTAATCTATCGACAATATCGGAATTTACATTGCAGACCTATTACGGACAGTTTCAGAAATAAGTGTTTGGCTTTGTCTGTCGAGAACCCTTTATTTATTACCCTGAAACCTGGAATCATCTTCTTTAACCCATTCAGTACCATGACGCGTTTCCATATTCATTCTGGTTACTATTTGGCGACTTTATACAGCTTCAGGATCTAATGTGGGGATTAGAATAGTGAAGACTCTGGCCATTAATCTTCTGACCTCCATAGACTCTTCCTAATGTAAGTAAAATCGTCCAATCCTACCCAAAACTCATGGTAAAAAAAACCATTCCAGTACTGAAAGGGTTAATGTTTCCTTAATAGACAACGAAGAAGAACAAATAAAATGAAAAAAGTCTTCATTGGTGCTACGGAACTGAATGAAAAAAAGTATAAAGTTAAGTCTGACGCGAACTCTTTACCATTTACCCTTAAAACTACTCCCATCTTCTATAATATTCCCTCGATTAACCATAAAATAACCATGAGCATTGCTATTACGAAGCTCTGAATATTTTTGAACACTTTTATCACGTCAATTAAGCCCACCTCGCAATCTCCATCTCGACAAGCTAAAGAAATCGAGCTTGGTAAGTCTTCCAAATATGAAATGGTGAAAGACCACTTGGAGGAGCCGGGCGAGGAGGGCAAGGTGGAGGAAGTGGAAGAGCCAATTTGTGAGACGCTGGGTCGGTCGCCGCTTGCAGGACACCGAGAGTTTGTCATTAGAGAGGGGCAACGGGAGGCAGCGGGAAGGTAGTGACGGGCCGGCGATACTGTTACCATTAGCGAGATGAGCCTGGCGCGGAGAGGAGTAGGAAGAGGAGGAGGAGGAGGAAGAGGGAAAAGTGGAGGAGGATGACTTGTAAGGAAAAAGCGGAGTTAAAGGAGGTAGGAAATTGAAGGGAGGAGGAATGAATAGGGAAGGAAATGGAAGGTAGATGGATGGAGATGAGTGAAAGTGAAGATCTGGGACATGTATAGGCCAAGCTGTGTGTTGTTTTCTCATTCTCTCGACTCCATCTCTGCCTGCTTGAGTGTTAAGAGTCTGGATTGAAGGCCGTGTTAGTATACAGAACATAGAAAAATAAAGAACTATGAGATTAAAGGTAACAGAACAGTGTGGAGTTATTATTTACACGTTTTTTTCTTCTTTTTTTTTTTTTAGATATCAGGAAGGTAGACCAAGGAAACGAAATTAAGAGAAAAGAAGTCGAATTTAATCTAACCTAACCTGAGGGAAGAAAAGGAATTGAAAAGTTTGCGTTTGTCTTTTCTTGTAGTAGTACGTGTCATATAGTCTCTCTCTCTCTCTCTCTCTCTCTCTCTCTCTCTCTCTCTCTCTCTCTCTCTGAAACAAGACAGCTGGGAATAATGAAGTTTATATTTTGGCAGCAACGCACAAATAATCCATGAATACATACGTACCATTGCTCTACTGTACTATATTACCTGAATATATTAAAAAGGCAATTTACTGTTTTGTTTCGAATAGTGAGCTCTCAATGTTTTCTCTTTGATTTTACTGTGAATACGGGGCTTTTAATGTTTTGGTGTATTGTGAACCTTTGAAGAAACTCTATAGAAATATCAAAAGCATATATTCTTTACTAAATGTAGGAATTATTCTTAGTATCTATCTGTGTGTCCTTTTATGTACGTATGTATGTATGTATCTATGTATCTTTTGTATATATGTATGTCTGTATGATTGCATGTGTATGTCTAATTTATTTCTACATCTGTCTATCTGTATGTCTGTATATCTATCTCCGTACCTACCTATTTAGTATCTACTTATCTATTTATCTATCTATCTATTAATCTTCATACACACATACAACCAGGAACTCTACCACACACAACGAGATGATATTTTTGCTACTCACAGATATACGACACGTGCGAACCTCCTCCTCCTCCTCCTCCTCCTCCTCATCCTCCTCCTCCTCCTCATCATCATCATCTTCTTCCTCTCCTTCCTCTCCTACACCAACCAGTTCTCGTTCTTGCTCATGATTGTCTGTGTATGTCCAATTTATTTCTACATATATCTGTCTATCTGTGTGTCTGTAGATCTGTCTCCTTATCTACGTATCTAGTATCTACCTATCTATTAATCTATCTATCCATCAATCTACATACACACATACAACCTGAAACACTACCACAAACAAATAGATGGTCATTTTTGCCACTTACAGATATACAACACGTGCGAACTTCCTCCTCCTCCTCCTCCTCCTCCTCTTCCCTATGTTCCTCCTCCAACCAGTTTCCGTTCTTCCTTATCTCCATTCCGTTCTTCATCTTGTCTCTGTCTCGCTCCTCTGGCAGAAAAGGCTCCCTCTCTCTTACCTTCCTCTTCCCACGGCACCCCACCGGCCCCTCCTCGTCCTCGTCCTCTTCCTCGTCCTCCTCCCCTTTCTTCTTCTCCCCTTCCTCTCCGTCCTTTTCCATCTCGGTGGAGGAGGACTCGGGGACTGCCAGAGGAGGGGTGGGGGTGGTGGGTGTCGGGTGCTGGTGGTGGTGGTGGTGGAGGTGGTGAGGTTGACCGTATGTTGTTAGTAGTGGTGGTGGTGGTGGTGGTGGCCAGGTTGAAGTTGAGTTAGGTTAGTGGGGAGTTAAGATTAGGTTAATAATGGGTGAAATAGAAGGAATGTTAGAATAGCATTAGTGATGTATACTGAGAACCATTTTACTGGTAATTAATGTTTTTAAAGGGGAAAGCAAGAGATGTCAGTGCAATGAATGTTAATTGTCTAATGGATGATAGACTTAGAGATATTAGTATTATTAGTGGAAACTATATCTATTATTAGTTTTAGCACATTCTCTCTCTCTCTCTCTCTCTCTCTCTCTCTCTCTCTCTCTCTCTCTCTCTCTCTCTCTCTCTCTCTCTCTCTCTCTGATGTTATTATTGTTAGGTGATAATTAAGCCTCTTTACTTACTGACTAATTACCAAGACACACAAGCCTCACCTCACCTCACCTCACCTCACCTGCAGCCGAGCCAAGCCAGGTGAACACAGGTGAGGAGCTTACGTAAACCTTAACCCTACCCTTGAGCCTTCATTTCCTTACCTGCCTTACACCTGTCTCGTCAAATATACTAGTAGGTTACCTGTACGTAGTGCCTTATTTTTTTCCCCCCTTTCTTTCCTTCTCAGTTGCTTCTTAATGTTAGTGTTTGTGTTTTTTTCTTTTTTTTCTTTTTCAGTTTGTATCGTTTTGTGAGTTTTTTTTCTCTATTCTATTTTAGTTTATTTTAGTGTTTTTTTTCTGTTATTTTGTTTGTTTTATTTTGTGATTTGTTATAGGTTATTTTTTTTTTCTTTTTTTCGAGTTTTTTGTTCTCTTTTTTTTTCTTATTTGCCTTTTTTCTCCTTGTTTATTTTCCATGTTCTCTCTTCTATCAGTCATACTTTCCCTTTTATTCTTCTAGTTCTCTACGTATGTATGCATTTCCGTTGTTTATCTTCTTTCTTTTCTTTTCTTTTCTTTCTCTCTCTCTCTCTCTCTCTCTCTCTCTCTCTCTCTCTCTCTCTCTCTCTCTCTCTCTCTCTGTGGCATCAATAAATCCATAGAGTGGCTCCTTCTCACAAGCTCCTCTCCTTCTCTCCTTACTCTTCCGCTTTGTCAACACACTCCTGTCTCCTTCCTCTCCTCTCTCTCCATGCCTCTCCACGCCCTCCGCCTCCCAGACACACACACATACACTATACAAGGTCTTAGAAGGTCGATAGGAACACACTGACACACACACGCACACACTGATACACACACACACACACGGTAAAGGGTTAGAGTGTTTGAAAAATCTCAGTCTATTCTTTTCTCACAACTCGGAATCTTCAAAATAGACAAAAAAATCTTAATATACTCTTACCCAGACTCAGAATTGTTCAAAACTCATTACGGGATTTGATGATATTTTCTAATCTTGCTGCTGAGTGACAGAAGGGAGACAGAGATGCAGATAGAGAGAGGGAGGCAAAGACGACAATTTCACTCACTCTTGACTGAACGAAACTCTTCAAATCTCACCACGAAATAGATGTAGAAAGTCGGAAAGATACAGACGGAGAGACAAACAGAGAGAGAGAGAGAGAGAGAGAGAGAGAGAGAGAGAGAGAGAGAGAGAGAGAGAGAGAGAGAGACAATCAATTCCAGTCACTTACCTCAACTGACCCAAACTCTTCAAACCTCACCGTGAAAATCTCCCTTATATACTTTACCACAGATGGAGTGACAGAGATGTAAACATTAACACAATCAGTAAACTCACCTTAACAGACTGCACAGCTCGGGTCTTCCTCACTCTCTTGCACGTGGCCGAGCGGTACATTCTCCTGACCAGCACGAACAGGGATTTGAGGAGCCTGGTGAAGACTTTACCGAAATCTGCCATCAGGATAAGGAAGATGGGAATGCCGAGGATGGCGTACACAATAGTGAGGGCCCGGCCTGCGCTCGTCCGTGGGAAGATGTGGCCGTAGCCTGGAAGGGAAGGGAAGGAGTGAATAGTGGAAGCAGATAGTGAAAAAGGTGAATCTGGGACACAGTTTATGAGAAAATCAGCGAGTTTGGGAGGCAGTGAGGAAGTGAAGCAGTAATTTTTGAGAGACAGGCAGTGAGTGAATGAGTTTGTGAGTGAAATTGTGAAGGATTGATTGAGTGAATGAGTTTTGGAGTTAGTTAGTGATGGAGTGAGTGAGTTTGTAGGTAAGTTAGTGAGAGAATTAGCAAGTTTAGGAGGCAGTGAGGATGCGAGGCAGTATGTTTGAGAGACAGGCAATGAGCGAATGAGTTTGTGAGTCGAATAGTGAAGGAGTGAGTGAGAGAGTGAGTTTGTGAGTCAGACAGTGAGTAAGTGAAGGGAAGTTGGATAGTATTGACAGAGATAAAAAAAAAAAAATAGGAAATAAAATGTTTGAATCAACAAGAGGAGGATGAGGAGGAATGAGATACAATACTCAAAAGGAGAGGGGAGAAAGTATCAGTGAGTGGGTGAATGAATGAAAAGAATTGAGTGGAAAAATGAGAAAATATTGATGGACGTAAAGGGGAAGAAAAAATAATGTTAGAGTGAGTGACAGAGAGAGAGTGAGTGAGTGAGAAAAAATATTGGTATAGATAGATTAAAATATTATGAAAAATGATGAAAGGAATGAAAAAATTGGACTGGACGAGAGAGAGAGAGAGAGAGAGAGAGAGAGAGAGAGAGAGAGAGAGAGAGAGAGAGAGAGAGAGAGAGAATAAAGAATAAAAAAGAAATTGAAGAGGGCTTTCTAATTAGGATCCTCTTTCTGTATAGCAAACATGTCTTTCCTTTCCCTCCCCCACACTAACTCCCTTTTTTGTCTATTTTTGTGTCTGAGCGATCAATTGAGCGAGAGTAATTTTCTTTTTCCCCTACAAAACTCTATACAAATATAACTCTCCCATACAGGACATTGTGGGCGAACGGGTCGTCATCTTATGGTCTTGTTGGTTCTCCTCCTCCTCCTCCTCCTCCTCCTCCTTCCTCTTCTGTGTCCACCGTAAGTGTATTGTGCAGCTTTCCTTATTGTCTGGACGAGGCTTATGGAATCCACAGAGGAGGAAGAGGAGGAGGAGGAGGAGAAGCAGCAGGAGGAGGAGGAGGAGGAGGATTGATTGATTGTGGCGTCGAAACAGCAGTATTCTGTTCACCTGGCTATCGGAAGGGTTGATCAGTATCTTTTTCCGTCTCTCTGTCTCTTTTGTATCGCTCGCTGGCAAACTTTGGAGCTGTCTTCTCGATGCCATGTCTGCTCGTTTCTCTGTTTTAGTGCTTTCTACGACTAGGACTGTTTTCAAGGAGGATTATGACATCAACATCACGAAATTAGCTAACTTTTTTTTTCTATTTCCTGTAACATTTTTGGGGAAAGAAAGTTTTTTTTTTCTGAGCCCGTTGGTCTCATCACGAAAAAAGTGTATATAAGAAAAAGAAACAGAAAAAGACAGAAAAAGGAAAGTTGAATAAAAAGAAGAGGAGGAGGAAGAAGAGGAATATCATTAGAGAACACAAAAACTTCTTGTATAGGAATGTTAATACCAACATAACTGTTTTATTTATTTATTTATTTATTTGGTGCTAATCTGGCATGCCATCTACAGAACCAACATGATCGTCAAGTGTCAAATTGTACGTTGGTATGCAATCTATTTGTTTTATATATTTGTTATGGCAGCAGTAAAACATTCCTCCATGTACATATATTTACATAAAAGAAATGATAGAATTAAACTCATTAGTATTATGAAACAAAGAAGCAATGAAACGTAGTAAACCCCTTTAGTTTTTTGGGTGTGATTAGACGATTTTATATACATTAGGAAGAGTTCATGGAGGTCAGAAGACTAATGGCCAGCGTCTCCACTATTCTAATCCACACATAAATTTCTGAAGCTGTATAAAATCACTAAAGAGGAGGTAGAATGGATATGAAAATGCGTCATGGTACTGGAGTAGTTAAAGGCAGATGCAATACTTAAATCACGAATACTATAACAATTACATTACATCGCCAATGGAAAGGCTTTCATTGCATCTTTCAAATAAAATATGGAAAAGTATATATAGCTAATCTGTATTCTGATAGTATGCGACTGGACTTATTATCATAGAGGAGTTGTACCGCTGGATATATTATCAAACGAGTTCTGTGCTATGTGAACCGAAATAAGGAAAATGAATTTGATGTTACGATAAATATATGAATAGATATTATATAAATGGATAAATAAGTAAATAGATAAATAGACAACGATGATAGCGGTGTGCGTGATGAAGATAACGATGCGATTCCACGACAATGATGCGATTTCAGCTTCCGCAATAACGATAACGATGCGATTTCAGTTTCCACGATAACAATATGAGTTTCCAGGATAACAATGTGATTTAATTTTCTACGATAGTGATATGAATTTCCACGATAACAATGCGTTTTCAAGATAACAATACGAGTTTCCAAGATAACGATATGAGTTTCCACGATAATGCAGCGAGTTTCCACGATAACGATGCAATTTTTCACGATAACGATGCAAGTTCCCACGATAACTATGCGAATTTCCACGATAACGATCCGAGTTTCCCCGATAACGATGTGCGCTTTTCCACGCTAACGATGCGATTCCATTCTCCATGATAACGATATGTTTCCACGATAACGATTCGATTCCACTATGACGATACGAGTTTTCATGATAACGTTGCGGGAGTGGTGATATCCTATCTACACAGGTACCAGGACAAACCTTTCCTCCCCAATGGTCCACTTCAGTCCCGTAGTTGTGAGAACAGTGACGATGCAACCTTGCAATACTTCACACAGATCGCCAAAACAATGAGTCACCACACACCACTCCAAAACCACTGTCATGAACTTGTCCTCTCATCCCTAAATGACCCCTCGTACTGCTAGTGTCTGGTGCATGGCGCGCAGCATTCCTTAGTTCATGGCGAATTATTCAGCTTGGTGCCGTCACAATTAAGGAACCCTTACACACCCTCCACCAGACAGACTATGGAAGGAGCCCCTATCAGGACTATCCCCCATCAGGGCACCATCTGATGAATGGTTGACATTGTTCCCTTGCGTATGTTGTGGCTAATATCCGAAGGGTTCTTTAAGTATTCATATGCCAATAAGCAAGTAATATCATGGAAGGGAGCGCAGATCGCCTATCGAAAAAATGTTTATGTCGAAATGAAGTGCGCTGTTACCACACGTGCCTTGTTGAATCGAGAGCGGCGACACTCGAACAGACATTGCACTCATGCCTCAGACTCTCGAAACTAAATGTCTTTGTCTTTGTCTTATGATAATGATAGTAAAAAAATATTGTAGATCAAAGCCAAAGTGACACATACCGCATACCAAAGTAGCACCATTTCATTCATTCATTAACTAATTGACTTATTGATCGGTGAATGGATCGAATGAGTGACTAGTTCATTAACTGATTTATATATTGACCTATTTTAACATTTTTGCGTTCTTACTTGCTTCCTCATGTACTAAAAATAAAGAGAAAGTCATGACAGTAAATTGTATCTGGTTTATAAGAAAATCTAATTTATATTTAACATCTTTAAACAAAGTAAACGGAAGAAGAGAAAGAGGATTGGAAGAGGTACAGAAAGAAGAAGGAGGGAGGAGAAGGACGAAGATGATTAATGAAAGTTTATTATTGAAAATGTCGTATCTCTGGAACTTATTGTAAACCAAACTTTGTAATAAGGAGTTGCAGTAGTTTGGAGAGTGTCTTGCTTCTCTCTCTCTCTCTCTCTCTCTCTCTCTCTCTCTCTCTCTCTCTCTCTCTCTCTCTCACACACACACACACACACACATGCATTTGATCTGACATTTTCTTTCCTTTTCCTTTATTTTGCGCGGCTTCTTTGGTCACATGTGTAGTCTACTGAAATCAATATCCTCTTTTGTCTCCGTTTTCTTTTCCTCCTTTTTGTTTTCCTTCATCTTTGTAATATTTCCTCAGTAACTCGTACCTGTGTTTGAAATATGAGACTTTTTCTTATGAAGTTCTTTACATTGTGTTTTGATTTCTAAATGTTCTTTTCCGTGTTTCTTTTCTTTTTAGTTTTGTTTTCCTTTCATCTTCAGTATTTGTGTAACTCGTATCTGTTTCATCACGTCTCTGCTTTCACTGTACGTATGCGATTTATTTTTTATTTATTTATTCATTTATTTATTTATTTATTCATTATTTATCTATATTCTCATTTTTCTTTCTTTCATTCTTCCTTCCTTCCTTCCTTCTTGACTTTCCTCATTTATTTCCCATTTTCTGTTGTCTCGAGTTTCCTTTCAGTATTTCAGTGACGGGAGAGAGAGAGAGAGAGAGAGAGAGAGAGAGAGAGAGAGAGAGAGAGAGAGAGAGAGACGCCTTTCATAGCTACGCCAAATTGGTAAGCCTTTCATATTTCTCTCTCTCTTTCTTTCTCTCTCTCTCTCTCTCTCTCTCTCTCTCTCTCTCTCTCTCTCTCTCTCTCTCTCTCTCTCTCTCTCTCTCTCTCTCTCTCTCTCTCTCTCTCTCTCTCTCTCTCTCTCTCTCTCTCTCTCTCTCTCTCTCTCTCTCTCTCTCTCTCTCTCTCTCTCTCTCTTCTTTTTCTTCATCCCTCTTTTGTTCCTTCGTGCCCTTCTTTTCCTTTTCTTCTTCCTCCTCCTTCTTCTTTCCTTCCTCCTCCTCCTTCTTTTCCTCATGCTCCTTTTTCCTCTTTTACCTCCTTCTTCGCTTTCAGTCACCCTCACCAGTCTTCTTCTTCTCTCTATTCATTTCTCCTTTGTCTTCTCTCTTTTATTCCTCATCTTTGTCATCCTCTTCCTTCTTCTTGCTAGTGATGCTGTTATTTTTTTTCTTGATCGTGTTCTTGGTCTTGTTTTCCTCCTCCTCCTCCTCCTCCTCCTCCTCCTCCTCCTCCTCCTCCTCCTCCAGTATCATTAAGTTCCCATCAGCACCTTTATCTCCCCTGAACGCCTCTATCCCTTCCTCGGCATTCAGAGGGAATTAATCGTAACCTTAACACTGCTATCACTTCCAAACTGCCCCCTGAGAGTGCCAGTGCAACTCACCCCACCTCACACACACTCTCACTCTCTCTCTCTCTCTCTTCGTATTGGTTTTAGTG